>NW_026057585.1:38450501-38480130 GCF_023721935.1 Panthera uncia
ATAGTGCTGGAAGTTCTAGCATCAGCAATCAGACAACAAAAGGAAATCAAAGGCATCAAAATTGGCAAAGATGAAGTCAAGCTTTCGCTTTTTGCAGATGACATGATATTATACATGGAAAATCCGATAGACTCCACCAAAAGTCTGCTAGAACTGATACATGAATTCAGCAAAGTTGCAGGATACAAAATCAATGTGCAGAAATCAGTTGCATTCTTATACACTAACAATGAAGCAACAGAAAGACAAATGAAGAAACTGATCCCATTCACAATTGCACCAAGAAGCATAAAATACCTAGGAATAAATCTAACCAAAGATGTAAAAGATCTGTATGCTGAAAACTATAGAAAGCTTATGCAGGTAATTGAAGAAGATATAAAGAAATGGAAAGACATTCCCTGCTCATGGATTGGAAGAATAAATATTGTCAAAATGTCAATACTACCCAAAGCTATCTACACATTCAATGCAATCCCAATCAAAATTGCACCAGCATTCTTCTCGAAACTAGAACAAGCAATCCTAAAATTCATATGGAACCACAAAAGGCCCCGAATAGCCAAAGTAATTTTGAAGAAGAAGACCAAAGCAGGAGGCATCACAATCCCAGACTTTAGCCTCTACTACAAAGCTGTCATCATCAAGTCAGCATGGTATTGGCATAAAAACAGACACATAGACCAATGGAATAGAATAGAAACCCCAGAACGAGACCCACAAACGTATGGCCAACTCATCTTTGACAAAGCAGGAAAGAACATCCAATGGAAAAAAGACAGTCTCTTTAACAAATGGTGCTGGGAGAACTGGACAGCAACATGCAGAAGGTTGAAACTAGACCACTTTCTCACACCATTCACAAAAATAAACTCAAAATGGATAAAGGACCTGAATGTGAGACAGGAAACCATCAAAACCTTAGAGGAGAAGGCAGGAAAAGACCTCTCTGACCTCAGCCGTAGCAATCTCTTACTCGGCACATCCCCAAAGGCAAGGGAATTAAAAGCAAAAGTGAATTACTGGGATCTTATGAAGATAAAAAGCTTCTGCACAGCAAAGGAAACAACCAACAAAACTAAAAGGCAACCAACGGAATGGGAAAAGATATTTGCAAATGACACATCGGACAAAGGGCTAGTATCCAAAATCTATAAAGAGCTCATCAAACTCCACACCCGAAAAACAAATAACCCAGTGAAGAAATGGGCAGAAAACATGAATAGACACTTCTCTAAAGAAGACATCCGGATGGCCAACAGGCACATGAAAAGATGTTCAACGTCGCTCCTCATCAGGGAAATACAAATCAAAACCACACTCAGATACCACCTCACGCCAGTCAGAGTGGCCAAAATGAAGAAATCAGGAGACTATAGATGCTGGAGAGGATGTGGAGAAACAGGAACCCTCTTGCACTGTTGGTGGGAATGCAAATTGGTGCAGCCGCTCTGGAAAGCAGTGTGGAGGTTCCTCAGAAAATTAAAAATAGACCTACCCTATGACCCAGCAATAGCACTGCTAGGAATTTATCCAAGGGATACAGGAGTACTGATGCATAGGGGCACCTGTACCCCAATGTTTATAGCGGCACTCTCAACAATAGCCAAATTATGGAAAGAGCCTAAATGTCCATCAACTGATGAATGGGTAAAGAAATTGTGGTTTATATACACAATGGAATACTACGTGGCAATGAGAAAAAATGAAATATGGCCTTTTGTAGCAACATGGATGGAACTGGAGAGTGTGATGCTAAGTGAAATAAGCCATACAGAGAAAGACAGATACCATATGGTTTCACTCTTATGTGGATCCTGAGAAACATAACAGAAACCCCTGGGGGAGGGGAAGGAAAAAAAAAAAAAAAGAAGTTAGAGTGGGAGAGAGCCAAAGCATAAGAGACTGTTAAAAACTGAGAACAAACTGAGGGTTGATGGGGGGTGGGAGGGAGGGCAGGGTGGGAGGGAGGGCAGGGTGGGTGATGGGTATTGAGGAGGGCACCTTTTGGGAGGAGCACTGGGTGTTGTATGGAAACCAATTTGACAGTAAATTTCATATATTAAAAAATAAAAAAAAAATCATAACCTTCCAAAATATTTAATTATAATGGTCATATTTGTTAGGAACCTGATATAGAAGGTGCTACAAAAACACATAAAAAGGAAACTTTCCAGGTCTGTGGAGAGGGTTCAGAAAGAGACTTCCCTGAAAAAACTACATTTAAACTTAAATTTGATAAATAATAGTCATTCAGGCAAGAAGAATAAGGAGAGGAGTGTTCCAGCAACAGTAAACGGAAGGCTTGTCAGGACCCTTCTCCCACTACATATCAGGAAGAGGCATAGTATATTAAAAATAAAAAAGTACCACTTTATGATTAGTTTAACTTATACAATAATATTTTATAATATTCAAGAAGATTTTATAACAACTGTAATGGCATATAATTTATTCATCTTTTAAATAACTGGATTCAAAGAGTATCTTTAAAGTAACATATTTCCCATACAAACACACATTCAGTTGTGGGACAGTACATATGTATTACTCAGTGTTCAAAATTCAGAACTTCATTGCAAATTCCAAACTGTATGACTCATAAATACATCTATTAAAACAAAACAAAAACAAAAAACCTTACTCCCTGCTCCATGGGATGTCATTTATGATAGAGCAGAATGAACACTTGACATCAAGGTAGAAAACTCAGGATCTAGTTTCAGTCTTCCTGTGACTAGCCTGAACTTGTTTCCTTTTGTGTAATAGGGAATACTATTATAGTGACACTGTGAGAGTCAAATTTGATAATATCTGTTATGCACTTTGAAAACCAGTATAAACTATATAGTTCCAATGTTTTATCTTTTTTTTTCTTTTTTTCTGAGCACTCCATGCATATTTGGATTTTTCTTATCTTTGATCAAATATGTTCTCTTTGCTAGAATGTTTTCAAGTGTTCTTTTTTTCCCCCTCCCTAAAGGCCCAATTCAAATCCCATTACTTCTTGGAGGGTTTTTCCCACTGTAGAAGTTATTTGTTTCTCCAATGTCTAATCTCCCTTAGCACTTATGAGTTATTCGGTGACTGGCATTTATCGACTTGTATAGTTATTTTAATGTGCATTTCAAAAGCATAGTATTTTGATGTTGAAAGGGAAATTAAAGTTCATTTGGTTCACCAGATTTCAGAGGTTGGGATCTCCTCTGAATCACTTCAACCTACTTGTCAAATAAATTTTGCTTGAACAGCTCCCCTGACAGATAGCTTGGTATCTTTTGATGAGGTATATTTTACTTCTTGACATCTCTAAGAGAAAGTTATTCCATAAATTTAGAATAAATATGTCAACTTGCTTTCATACTAGTAACTATTTCCTGATACTCTCTACCAACTTCTTCCTTTTCCCTGGCAAAGCAAGATTTTAGTTACCTTAGTTGTATTCATCATTATTTTCTTAAGATATTCTAGTGTGTGTGTGTGTGTGTGCGTGTGTGTTTGTGTGGTATATATATGTGTGTATATATATAGTGTACCTATATGTGTATATAGTGTATGTGTGTATATAGTATATATATGTATATATATTATATATATATATACATACATTTATTTTATATATATATATATATCTTAAAATAGAGCAAACAGAACTAAATGTATTATTCAACTATATTAAGGGAACTGGTTTATTTTAAATATATAATTCTGATATTGCAGGCTAAAACCCCATTATACATTTGATAGCTATACCTAGTTAAGCTTACCTTAAATTAAATCATGTCTTATTCACATGTGATTCTGCTAAATCATATACCCATATCTTCCCCATCAAATCACTGAAAAATATTTTTTTATATTTGTTTATATATTAATATTATTTACAGGAAGCTAAAATACACTGTTAGTTCTAGTAATAGATACTAGGTAGTAAGCCAGCAAAATACAAAAGAGAAAAAATATGTATATTTCTTCTTTTTAAACATACTTCAAACAGCATATGGGAAGCCTATTTGCTTTTTCATCTTAACTCCATTACATAATGAAGTTTATATAATGAGGTTCATTAAACTCCTTTATTTAATGAGGTGTTCAATAAACTTCTAAGAAAAATATAATTTGTTTATGTATACTTTTTATTATACGTACAGGTATATATGTGTGAGTATAGTTGCATATTCCTTGTCAAAATGAATAGAATTTTAGAGTAAACGGTGACCTGCTGAAGAACATCTCATTTACATGTGTGTGAAGTCACATTTGGTACACATTTGTAGCGCTGAGAAATAGTAAGACATGCCCCATTACTCCATAAGAGTTATATAAACATGACATTCCTTACTCTCTCATTTTCTAAATAGCAAGGGACACATGACTATTTGAGTTACTAACAGGAACTGAGCTGAAAGAGTCCACCATATTGTGGAACCCTTTAAATTTAAATTTCCAGCATAATAGCATATTATAACCTGAATATAATATAGTTAACTGAACATACATTTGCTACACTTCCTTCTTTCTAAACTCATGTTTACTCTTCTCATGATAAATAGCACTGAGACCTACTTTGTCATGTGTTCCTGTCAGCCCTTAGTTTTAAACCTTTCTCTTTTCCAAATCAGCAAACAAAATGACAGGATAAAACATGCAATGCTCCTTTATGCTAAATAGGGTTGAACCAATCTAATGCATTTCTGCTGTAATAAAGCTGACTTTCTTCTGTCTTGGTAGAGGACGAATTTAAATAATATAAGTACTCAGTGGTGTTTTCTGTGTTGGCATATTCCCTAAATTGTGAATCATGTTCAGAACTTAAAGATTAAGCCATATTTTGGGGCACCTGGGTGGTTTAGTCAGGTAAGCATCCAACTCTTACCTGACCTCATAGTTTGTGGCTCAGGTCCTGACCTCATAGTTTGTGAGATCAAGCCCCACATCAGGTCCGTGCTGACAGTACTGTCTGCTTAGATTGTCTCTCTCCCCTGCTCTTTGCCCCTTCCCCTTCTCCTGCTCATGCTCCCTTTCTCTCTCTCAAAAATAAACTTTACAAAAGGTTCAAGCCATATTTTGACAGATAACCAATGCAATCTTCTGTACTTTAAGAAAAAGAAATCTAAAAATTACACCAACTGCTTCAGTTAGCAGTTGGGTACCGAGAAGAAAATCTGCTCTAGTTTAAAGAGAAAGGAATTTTTTCCAGTCTGTTCCTAACAAAACCACACATCAGAACTTGACCACCACGGAAACTGTTGCCTGAGCCATGATTAGCAAGTTGTATACTTTGAAAGCTAAGCACAGAATTTAGAAGCTGCCACTCTGTATCTGGTACTCCAGAATCATACACCTCTTCCATAATCCTATCAGCTAAATGGACACCTTCTCTTCTACCCTTCATCCCATGAAGCTCCAAATTGAAGTCTTATCCTCAGGACCCTACTTACAGAGGAAAATGAGCAACAGATTTTCTCTTAAGCTTTCTAGCCTCTCCATCACAGGAAAACACACTAGAAGGGAACTGGAGTGGATGTTAAGCAGGCAGATCTCTCATATAAATCAATCACATTAACATTTATCTTCAAATTCCCATGCTGACTGATATTGAAAATAATACTTTATGTTAATAAAAGTCTATAATAATTTAAATCTAGATTATTAAAATTAAGTGTTTGCAACTCCAAACTTATGTATTTCCAAATTACCATTCCTGTTTTCCTTTCCTATAGTGAGAGAAAAAGTGAGTCCTGGAGGGGAGGCATGCAGCATTCAATGGCACTGAATAAGTCAATGGATAAGAGTGAACAACTAGAAAATTAAAAAAAAAAAAAGTGATGGCAGAGAAGTGCTATGGAGCTAGGTGGGTAGCATCTTGTCATTGGAAGAAATTTATCTTTGACTCTAAAATAGGAAGCCTTTGGGGTTTTGAGCAAAGAAATGGCACTATCTGCCTTATCTTTAACTTACCTTCTTCTAACTTCCATGTTGAGAACAGACAGCAAGGAATGAATCAGGGCAGAGTAAGGCAACTAGTTAGCAGTGATCTTGGGATGTATCAGATTGCTACCAACAGAGGTGTTAAGAAGTGTAAGTGGATGCTTGATATAATGTGAAATTGGAGACAACAGGATTTGCTGATGAACTGGTGTGAAAGAAAGAGATGACTCCAGTGTTCGTGAGCAACTGGAAGAATGGTGTTGTTATTAATTGAAATCGACAAGTGCTCGGTCCATTTGGGCTACTAGATCAAAGTACCATAGACTGTGTTACTTACAAACAACAAATTTATTTCTCACAGTTCTGGAAGCTGGAAGTCTGGTATCAGGGTGTCAGCATGGTCCCTTTCTGGTGACAACTTTCTTCTGGGTTTTAGACAACCAACTTCTTGTATCCCCACATGGCGAAAAAAAAAAAAAAAAAAAAAAATCTAGCCAGTTCTTTGTCCTCTTCTTATAGACAGTAATCTTGTTCATAAGGGCTTCAGCATCATGATTGAATTACCTCCCAAAGGCCTCTACCTCTCACTATCACATTAGGATTAAGGTTTTAAAATATGAATTTTGAAGAGGCATAAACATCAATTCCTTAACACCAAGGTAACAAAAATAACAATTTTTGATGATTAACTCAATTTTGGATTGAACATCTAGGGAAGTCTAAAGAAAAAAAAATGTTTCAAGGAAGATAAGTCTGACATATAATGTTGACAGGTAAAACAAATGAGAATTAGAAATAACCATTGGATTTACCATCATGAAGTACATTAATGACCTTGAGAATGATAATTTCAGTGAAACACTTGGGAGTGAAAGCCTGTTTGGAAGAGGTTGAGTAAAGAATGGGACTGCAAGAACTTAGGGTGAATACAGATAACTATTTTAAGAAGTTTTACTATAAAATTAATAAAATTAGTATGGCAATTTTGGGAGAGGAAAGTGACACATGAGATAATTAGCTTTTGTTTTGTTTTGTTATTATTTAGAATGGGGAAAAACCAACATTGCTGTTGCCAATGTAAACTATACTTTGCAAATCACTGTCATGAAATGTTGAGAGTGATTTACAAAAGCTCTGTGATACTTAGGGAAAAAAAGATGGAACAAATATATGCATCCATAAATACCAATATCACTTAAGTCTTCTGCCATCCAGAAACAGGAGGTTCCTATATGATGTCAAATGCAGTTTGATTTAAGTTATTGAAAGAATAAAACTAATTTAAAAAATGGAAAAAATAAATATCCTTACTACATGAACCACATTTTACTTAAATTTGGCACTCTAAGAAATTGGCTCAAAGTACATAGGATTACAAGTGTGTTAGATGTCAAGAAAGCAAGTTATTATGAATCAGAAATAATGTCAGAAATCCTATTACTAAAGAAGGCAGGTATAGCCTAGGATAATCCTACTAATTAAAGCATAACAGATTACATTCCCTCTTTAAAAAAAAAGGGATTTGAAGATGAAATAACTTTATGAGATACTGCTCAATAACTGGAGGTAATAGAAAGTCAGTGTAGAAAGAAAAGATCTGTAGAAGAAACCAATTAAAAACAAGCAGCTAAAGTTTGCAAGGACAAGTCTGAAGGTTTCTAAAATAATCATAGCAAACGAAATTCAAGAAAATAGTACAGGAAGGCAGTCCTTAATGTACAATGGTTCAACTTACAATTTTTTTTTTTTTGTTTTACTTTATGGTGGTGTGAAAGTGGTGCACTTCCAGTAGAAACTGCTCTTCAAATTTTGAATTTTGACCTTTTCCTAGGCTAGCCATATGCAATAGGATCCTCTGTCCTGATGAATGCCAGTGGCAGTGAGCCACAGCTCCCAGTCATCCCCATGATCTCGAGGGTGAACAACTGATACATTTACAACCATTCTATACCTACAAAACTGTTATGTTTGTCACTTTCAGTATGGTATTCAATAAATTACATGAGATACTCAACACTTTATTATAAAGTAGGCTTTGTGTTAGATGATGTTGCACAACTATAGGCTAATATAAGTGTTTTGAGCACATTTAAGATAGGCTAGGCTAAGGGGAGCCTGGGTGGCTCAGCTGGTTAAACATCCGACTCTTGGTTTTGGCTCAAGTCATGATCTCACGGTTTGTGAGTTCGAGCTCTGCATCGGGCTCTGCAACTGACAGCAAGAAGCCTGCCTGGTATTATCTCTTTCCCTCTCTCCATAAATAAGAGAAGGAGCTCGCTCTCTAAAAATAAATAAAAAAAAAAAAAAAAAGACTTTTAAGATAGGCTAGCTTAAGCTTTGATGTACAGTTAGGAGTATTAAATGCATTTTTTTTAAGTTTATTTATTTTTGAGACAGAGAGAGACAGAGCATGACGGGGGAGGGGCAGAGAGAGAGGGAGACACAGAATCGGAAACAGGCTCCAGGCTCCAAGCCATCAGGCAAAGCCCGACGCGGGGCTCGAACTCATGGACCACGAGATGGTGACCTGAGCTGAAGTCGGGCACTTAACCGACTGAGCCACCCAGGTGTCCCTTAAATGCATTTTTGACTTACAGTATTTTCAACATACAGGTTTCTCAGGACATAACCCCACTGTAAGTCATGGAAGATTTGTATATATAATATGTAATTTATATTATATATATTCTCAATGTAAATTGAGAAAAGATAATTTTTCTAATGAACACATAAATGTTATAATTTGTAGTAACTTGAAAATGATTAAGATAGTACATTTATATAAAGTTTCCTTTCTAAAAAGAAAATCAAGAAAAAATATGGCACAATGAAGATCTTATAGAAATAACTAATGCATAAAAGGCAGTATAAGAAATGTAAGTAATATTTAGTAATTAGATAGACTGAACAATTCCTTTCAAAATAAATTGTCAGGGACTTAAATTGGTAGTTAACACAATGTCAAGTACATGACTTCCGTATCTTAACTAGGTATTGGGCTTGAAGCAATGTGGTCAACTTGCAAGTGCTGTTTTCTCATCTATAAAGTGATGGTTGAAATAGCATTTACCTCTTGGACTTGTGGTGAGAACTAGTGTACGCAAGTGTTTAGAACAGTCTGTGGCACTTAGGGAAGATTTGATAAATGTTAAATATCATCATAGTTATCAGTATTCTAAATTATTACTTTATAACTAAGCACAGTGTAACATACCAGAAATTGCTTCTGCACTGTATGTTATGTATAGTCAGAATTGGATTTATAACCTTACTGTCTACCTCCATTATTTGAGACCCCGTGCTAAGTGCTGAGATAACCACAGTGAACAGGATAGATGCTGTCTTACTCTCTTCAGGACAGTCTGGCTTGGGACATATGGAATTCAGTGAGTTGAAGTGGGAAAAAAACACATGTTCCAAAACAGTCAAGTGTGTATAAAAGTGCTTTAAGAGCTAAGTCCTTTCAAGCAGTACTTTTAGTGACTTGGCCTGGTATTTGTAAAATCAAGAAGCTTTCATTAAGTGCTAGAAGTCTCAGTTACTGCCCATTCCTTAATCCAGTTAAGTCTAAGCATAATTTGAAAAAGTGGCTAGATAGTAATGAATTATGATAGGAAAAATAAGGAGCTGTGGAAGAACCTAATAGGTTCTTCAAAAAAAAATGTTCTGGGAAGAAAGAATGGGGTTTAATTAAATGTTCTGTAGACCTGTCATAAGAATGCTAAAATATACCTTTTAAAGCCAATAATGAGGAGATGGGAAGGTTGGCGAACCAGACTGGAGGATGTAAATAGAAAAAATTAGGGTGGGATAACTCTTATTTAAGCTGCATTTGACACAAACCAGGAAACATTTTTAGGAAAAATGATGGAGGGAAAATTGTAATTTTAGTATCCAGAATACCACAATAATGTCTTTCTCAAATTTTTCCCATAAACTCCATTTTTAGGATTTCCGTCTGCCATTCGTATAAATACATTTGTTCTCCTCATTCCCCCATTCCCACTTTTCTGTAAAAGGAAGCATGTGGTCAGGATGTGAGAAATGACCAAGAAACGAAGAGGAAATCTCTGGTGTCTACATGGGGTGTGTCTCCTGATCAGGGGACGGCCTCAATTGTGGGGTGACTGATCAGGTGGAAGCCAGTGCTGGTGGTGAAAGAATTCACCTGAGGCAGAACAAAGGAGAGAGAAGTTTATTGAATATACCACAAGGAAGTGGTGGGCAGGACAGCAGAGGAGAGGCTGTCTGCCATGAGGCAGTGGGTAGGGGCTGTTTTTAAAGGGGGAAGATGAAGAAGTACGGCACCGTATGGAATTCTCTCTTTGTTTTGTAACTGTGCCTGGTTGTTAGTAGCCCATGGGTCCATTAGGGCCTATGGGTATTTAGGGGAGGGTTGCCTTGTGGGCCTGTGTGTATTCAGCCAGGTGGTCGCTGTGGCCCTTTCTGCATTCCATTGCTCAATCCTGTTTGCCTAAAAGCGGCCTCTACAAAATCAACTCATGAAACCCACAGAATAAAGGTCTTGAACATAAGCACAGTAGAAACTGAAAAGCATACAGATCCCATTTTACAGGAAACCCTTTATGTTGACCAGTATTGTCAGTAAACACCACATTTTCCATCCCTATTCCTCCATCCTATTCCTCGAGGAGAATGAAGAGCATTATCCTAGTAAACCTCAAAATCATCTGGGAGATAATTTCAATATTCAAAAAAACGATAGCTTAGCTGTAGTTTATTTAAAGCTCAGTCTTAAAAATAACTGGCAGAAAACAATAAAAAATAAAAATTAGAAAAATAACTGGCAGAAAGCTAAATATAATGTGTCAAGTATATGCACACATAAGATGTTATTGTTGAAGTCCCTCCCATTAACCTTTCACCTCCTGGTGTTTAGACAACTTATTCATTAAACCATCAACTCTCTTTCCAGCAGGATTTGCCTATGAATTTTTAAGTGGGGCCAAATCTCCAGATGTCTTCTTCCTCCAACTGAATCCTTGCCATTTCTTTTCTACCAAGCTTAAGGGTTCACCTCTTACTTCCCATGTTGAATTAGTTAACATCTAAGAGAGCCCAGCCTGTATCACTTCTCAACTAAATATGATCTCATCCTGTAAGTTCAGTATTCTTTAGAACTATAAAAATATTTTATGCTCTATGCATGATGTATTATAGGCTCATATTTACTTATTTTTGCCTCCATTCTAATAATCCTGTGTTTCAAGGTACTGAAGTCGAGTAAAATGTTCTCTTAATACCCATCTGTAATTCTGGTTGCTTTTATGTTCAAATCCCCTAACCAGGCTCACACTGAACTTTTCGTAACCTCTAAGACAAGATCTAAGGGAGAGAACTGTGAAATCAAAGACCAATTACCAGACTCTTATGTGAGTCATTTTGCCTGATACAGTGACTGTTTATTACTTAATTTTACTGTCTAGTGTCAGAATCTGAGTTTGAGTATTCTGTATAGTGTCTAGCACATTTTGACACTTTTTAAATAATATTTCTGATAAGTGTTTTCCGTGTGTGTGTGTGTGTGTGTGTGTGTGTGTGTGTGTGAAACTAATTCTCAGCTTGATGATAGGGCAACTATTTTAGCTATAATTTTTATCTCTTGGATGCATGTAAATGGAATATTTTAAACACTTGTGACCATTAATAAAGCCAGGTGTGTGTGTGTGTGGCAAGAGTAAGAGTTTAATCTAGGTGTTAACCCTAGGGTCTTGGAAAAGTTCCCATTTGAGTAATTGAATTTTTATTAACTCACTTCCTCTTGAAGGTATTCTCCATTTAATGCAGTACACTGTTCTGTATTATTTCTAGCTGTTAAGCTGTTGCTACATTTCTCCCTGCGGTGACTACATTTCATCAATGAATACAGCATTCATGGGTAAACAAAATCATTTTATTTTAATAAGTGTACTTTGGAATCATCCCTCCTTTTTAAAACAGATACTGGATTGGGGGAGGCGGGGGTGGAGAGATGATAGAAACATAGGTAGAAGAAATCAAGATATTTGGGGGGATTCTTATTGTTTAAAAAATAGTGTATATTTTATTTCAGAATCATCTTCTACTTGTGTAGATTTTTGCTCTAGAAAATAATGGAAGTCATTGGTTTCACTTTTTTATATGTGGTCCATTTAGGGAGTCTGTGGGAAACAATAGAATGGGTTTAAAAAACAAAATGTAGTAAGAGACAGATATGGTTTTTTTTTCTCTCCTCTGAATAATGGCTGGTGACAACACAGATGTTAAACACGAAATATTACAGGGATTAATTCATAGTGCTCTAGTTTGCATCCAAGGTCATGTGCAGTGCAAACAATAAGTTACAGCCAGGCAGTCTGTAGTGGCAATTAAGGACCACCTAGGGTGGGGGTGAAGCTGAAGGTGGCTCCAACCCTAGGAGGTCTGCAGTCACTTCAGTGTACCTCCTTGGAATGCCTTCTTGTTCATATAAATTAAACAAAAGTGAATTTTCTCCCCTTTAGGGAACAAACAATCCATGGCTCAGATCCTGCAGCCTAAGCATTTCCTCCTTTAGAACTGCAACTGAATCTCCTCTAAACAGCAATTTGCATTTTAATAGTATTAATAACATTCGTGATTTTAACAATCTGAAGCTTTCTGCTTTTTATTGATGTCTTTTGTTGCAATTTTGTCTAATAGTGTGCCCAGGGTAGCAAAACATAACCAATTAAAACATTTGCCAAACAGCAAGGAATCTGGATAGTTTCAGTGCTACTCAAGTAAACATAGAAATGGTTGTATGAAAATAACATTTCTGGCCAGCAACACTAGGAGCCTGGAAATGTAAGCTGGGCAATCCCCTTACCTTATATTCTGCATCAAAACTAAAATGACTTGATCAGTGTTGTACAGCTAGTGTCAGAAAAATCAACACTGGCAATTTCACAGAGAGCTCCTTGAATCCTAAAATCCTTATTCTTTACTGAAAGCATAAATATACAGAGAACTGGATAGTTTTAGTTCAATACCAGGTTGCACTATTTATCTAGGAATATCTCTCTAAATCTAAATTAAATTAGATTTCCTTATTATATATTCTCTCAGCACCTTGCATTTTTCTTTCAAGTAACTCTGTATGCTTTTCTATACAATGACAATAGAGGAACTAAGTAACATTCATTGAGCACTTACTATATGCTAGGCATTAAGCCAAAAATGTAACATGGTTCATTTCTTTTCATCTTCACAACAATCCTTATTCTGGGGTCTGTTATTTTTTTTTGTTTGTTTGTTTATTTTTAATACAGACACCAAAGCTTAAGTTATTTGTCCAAAGTCAAAAGCTAGTAAATAATAGAGCAAGGATTCAAAACCAGGTTCCCTTGCTTACAGAGTCCATATCTGACATTATATTGCCTCCCTGTTGTGTGTTGTTTTTTTTTTTGGGGGGGGGGCAGTAGTGGAAGGGTGTTGTTTTATTTATTTTTATAAAACATCTGCCTCAATTACTAGACTCTAAAATCTCTGAGGGTAAGAATTGTTTCTTTTTACTTTATTCCTTTCCCTCTAAATTAGCATGGTGCTTTGTATAAAGCAAGGGATTGATAGGTCTTTTTTAAGTAAATGAATGAGGGTAGATGTGCTTTGTCTAATCAGATTGTCATATGGCTTTTGTTCTCTTGCATAGTGTGATTTAGGTCCTCTGTGTTTCTGATTCCTAAAGGAAGCATACAAAAGTTTGAGTAATTACCGGTGCTCCATCTTCTTGCTAATGTTCATTTTTCTCTAGGTCTGTGCATTTATATACATGAATAATGTTATATCCTGTATCGCTTTCAAAAAGGGACTTAAGCGATCATACCTTTTGGTAGTCTTCATGTGCTGGTGCACACACATGCACATGTGTTTGCTGGGAAGGAAACAGTAGTCATGAAGAATGATTTTGGAGCACTTGACTGTTACTATGACCTAATTCAGCTGATGATATTATTACATAAAGTTATTAGGATATTAGAAACTAGTGGTATTCTATTAAGTATGAAAAAATATAAATACTCAGGGATAACCAGATGAGTAATAAAGTCAGAATAATTTATCCAAAAAATGTCAACAAAATTCAGGAAATAGAGGAATGGATGATAAATTGGGGAAAGCAAGAACTTTCCCAAATGGCCGAGTAAATTCTTATGACCTTATACCCTCTGACAGCCATGCTTCTCAAATTCAAGGATGAGTATCACCTAGAGATCTTGTTAAAACACAAATTTTCGGGCCCATATACCAAAGATTCTGGTTCAGTCTAGGTTGGGAGTTGAGAATTAGCATTTCTAACAAATTCCCAGGTGATGCTGCAAGACTACACTTTAAGTAGCTCTGAACCAGAGTGCATTAAAGTGACAAGGAGTGAAGTCAGATAGCAAGAGAGGAGTCATAGTGATGCTTCTGATTCTCTGTCACATGGTGCCTTAGCCTCAGTAGATAAAACTGCTGGATGCCTGTCAAGCAGTGTGATACTCTTATATGTCTCTCCTGAAAGTAAATGTGGAACAGTTAAGAAAAAAAAGAGAGAGCATCTCTCTTCTTTTCTTTTCCCTGATTCCAATTCAAATACTTGTATTAGCCCTCTTAGAATTTGACTCAATCATACAACCATGATTTTCTCCTGTACCACTAACACTGGTTTCCTTCTGAAGTTTGATCATCCCCAGTGGTAGTTAAAAGGCATGTGTGGTGAAGCAGACTGACATTGATATTGATCTCTCTTTTTCCTCATTAATAATATAGGGAGAATAATAGTACCTATCGCATGGTAGTGTTGTTAATGCATGGTAAACATGAAACAAATATGTTTTTACTATTATCTTAGCAAATGGCTAATTAATCTTTTTATAAAGTTTCCTATTCGTGATGATTGTTCTTACTAAGCAAGAACTCTGCCAACCATGACTCCCTCTTCGATTTTCAGGCATTCGTTTATTTTTGCCTTTGCAAATATCATCAGGAACTTCTGGCACAAATGACATTTCAGTCTATGGCCACTTGTATCTGAGTGGTGAAAGTTCTAATTTGGTTCATCCCTAGACCATAACTCATAGTCCAAAGAGTCAAATGAAAATAAAAGCAAACAAGAGTGATGTCTCCATGTTGATTCAATCTGCATAGGAAGAGAGAGGGAGGGGAACCTGGTTCCTATAATTTCTTTAGGAAAAGTATTTAATTAGCATAGCATCATCATAGTATTTACTTTTCACTATTAATACTACTTATTTATTGACTCCTCCACTTGACAGGAAGCACTTTGATGGAGAAAAACTATTATTTTATCACTGTATCTCTAGTGCACAGCACAGAATTGAGCACATTGTATAGGTGCTAAATCTGTTACCTGAATCTACAAACTCCTTCCTTGAAAGTCAATACACTTGTATTCCAACCCTTTTTTTAATCAATTTATTTTTTATTTTAGAGAGAGGGAAAGAGAGAAAGAGAGGGAGTATGTGCATCCCAGCACGTGGTTGGGGGTGGGGGAAGGGTCAGAGGGAAAGAGAAAGAGAATCCCAAGCAGGTGCCGTGCTGTTAGGGTAGAGCCAGATGCAGGGCTCGATCTCATGACCTGGGGATCATGACCTGAGCCAAAAGCAAGAGCCAGACGCTCAACTGCCTGAGCCATCCAGTCACTCCAACGGTTTTTTTTTTTTTTTTTTTTTAACATGAGACTTGAACAATCCCAAATTTCATCAAGTGAAGACTTGGTGGAACAAAAATAATAAATTCTCTTTTAGGTTCAAATTCTCCACATTTTATGTGAAAACTTAAATGACATTGCTTTAAAAATATTTAGCTATTCACAGTAATTTTCATCAATATGAAACTCAAAAATAATTTTGTTGCCCATGCAGATTTTGACACAAGCTTTCCTTTTACTATTTTAATCTAAGGTTTCCTTAATGAATTTAAGACATACATTTCTTGTTGTTGCATGAAGTATTAGGGATTCTAAGTTTTACATACTTCACATCTAGCTTTTGCTAGCTAGGGAGCTCATTAGCAGTTACTTTTTGTGTGAATAAACTGTCCTTTGAGATAGAAGAACTCCTCAATTCACAAGTTCTCATTCTTCTAAGGCATCTCTTCACCTTCGAAGTCAATTACAGCATATTAACAATTCTCTGCTTCTGCGGATGATTCTTTCAGGTACGGAGTTGTAACTGTTTAAAGCATGACCAGAAATGCAGGCTGTGTGGCTCAGGTCCGTCTGAAAAGGCAGGGGTAAATTAGTTTCAAATGAAATGCAAGGTATCAGGGGAAATACCTCACAGTTATTTTGACTGCTGTAGCATCAATATTCAAAATAATATCTGGAAATGATGAAAAAATAACAGTAATGAAATTATTCTTTTTTATTAAGTTAATGCAATCATTGTGGGAAGTGAGAGATTGACAGTCCAGGCATCTGAAGTATTCTTTTCAAAGAACAGATAACATATTCAGAGCAGAGACCTAAATTTCCTCTCTCTTTACACTATGTCTTAGGCCTTTTAAGAGTGAAGTGATGAGGAGGGTGCTCATCTGGGGATAGTGTTGTTGCACATTCATATGAGCCCTCAAAAAATTACTGATGATAAATATGGTACATATGGTGGAGATTCAGACCTAGGCATGAGCCACACACATTAATACCTCTATTCTGAATTAATCCTTCACATTTCCAGAGGGTCACTGAATGTGAGCCATTTCCAGTATAGATTCTTGAACAATATAAAATAAGCCTCAACAACATCAGTGTTAATTAGAAGAGAAATGTGGGAGGTAGGTGAACCTTCATTACATTTATCTAGCAATGCGGGGAGATAGAAGATTTGTATGAAGTTACCAATCCTCTGAGCCACACAGGGTAGCATATTTTGACTAGTGTGATTCTGAAACTTCTAGTAATATTGGAATCACACAAATTTTTTTATGCATCAGAGAATATGATTCATGTAATGAAATTTCATTTATCATGCAATTGAAATATCACTCTTTAAATAAAAAATAAAGAGTTTAGGACATGGTTATTATTTTTAATGTTAGAATGTTAAATAATGTGTCAATAAAAACCATTTAAATTTCACAAAATCACACCATGCTTGATACTATGTTGTCAGCCACATGTTCTATAGTTCCTTGAGGTTCTGAGATTCTTCTTAACTTTGAGCGTTGTTATTTAATTATTTGTTTTCAATTTAAAACATTCACAGAGTAGTGCTGAGTGCTTTGGAGAGTGTTTAAGAAATATTGTGAACTGATGCCCCCACACCAAATGTTGCCATTTTTACTTCAAGTTGTGACTTTATATGTCTCTATATTGCTACATTAAGTAGTTTTAGTTTATGTTCTAAAAATAATGGAAAGCAAGAGCCTTGCCACTTTAAAAATGTACCCAGAGACAGGGACTCCACATATGGCTGTAGTGACCAGGTCAGAGAACCTGGATGAGGCAGCAAATCTGCTTCTTTGCAAAGGGAAAAAGATTGTATTATGCTTTATACTTGTGATGCTGTGAAAATTTATGCTCTATACTACCTTTGTGGGTTATGTGATTGTAAAGTCAATCAGGAGATAAGGTAATAACCTGCGATATTTCTTTCTGGAAAAGAAATCATTCCATGTTGCTTTCTGCATTTTTCCCCACAATGAAACTTTCTCTTGGACTTTTTATTGGACAATCAAGGGACCCATAATTCCTTTATAAAATATATTTTTCCATCTACAATTCTCCGTTTCTAGCACAAATAAGGTTCAAAACCTGCATAAGTATGATATTCTTCTATTAAAGCACCAGTGTGGTAATGATTGGTGTCAGTGCTTAATTGTTAGATATTTTGGAGATCATCCTTGTAATGTAACTATGGGGATTAATAGGCATGAATAGGCCATGGCATTGCTCTTGCTAAGGAGTACCATGTTAAAAAAATTATTATCTTTAAGGATAATTTGCCCAGCCCTAGAATTGACATGAAACATGGTGATGGTGATTAGAGATCCAGTAAAGCCTGGATTCTGCCATGCATTAATCTATATCACATATACACACAATCTGTAGTATCCCTCCAGGGCAAAACTGAAAAGAAACCTAAAAGATAAGAACATGGAAAATCGAAACGTCCTCCAGTTTTTTCCATTGGTCAAAACCATTGCACTGGTGATAATGACGCTAGTTTGCTGACAGAGTCATCACATAATTATATCACCAATAAACCATTTTTGTTATAAAAAATGAGTGAAGAAAGACCAATAATTAACTGAAAACTACTTGAAAAGTTCGAACTTCTTGAATATATACATTTGATGTGAGCTTTGTCAAAGATCAGGATTTATATAATAAAATTATGATTCCGTACATCCAAATGCTCTTCTCATTTAGCCTATTCAAATTTTAAGAAATGAAGAAGTTATTGAAATATTTAGCTTTCTAAAACATTTGTATCCATTTTTGCTCATCAAAGTGTTTTGAAGCAGTAGACAAGCTCAGCAGTGCTCAAACTCAATTTACTAAATAATATGTAAATTCATGAGCAAAATAAGCATTGTCTTTAATGATTATAAGGATTATTTATTTGAGATAATAATATTTATATTATGTTTGTTATTGAAAAGGAAATGATAATCCATGGTCAGAAGCCTATCCTACAAGTTTCTACAGTCTCAGAATAATATTTTTCAGACATTATCGACCGAAGATGAAAATATTATTGCTCTTGCATGTTTTTTTAACAGTATCTTGAAGTACAGTAACCAATGTTTTACTGGTAAAATAAAGGATAAAAAAATATTGGAAATCCAATCATCATTCTGCTACTCTTAAGTTTTTAAACTCTTAATATTTTAGCTTCTTTGTTGACCTAGTGGGGATTAAACAAAAATACTATGCACATAGTGACAACAAGTAAATTAATTATTTATTATTTAGAAAGAACTTTGAATCATTATGAATCTCTTAGGTATTAGTACTTACTATTAAAATGTCATTCACTAAATTAATGCATGAGATAAATGTCGAGTCACAATGGACTTAATACTAAATTATTTTTTCAACATGAAAAAGCATATTCCTCTATTATTTTGATCAAAGTATTGTTTTAATAATGGTCTCTTTTATTTATCCTTGTCTCATTTGAGCTTTGAAATAAAGGAATCTATTTTTAATAACCTTCACTTCTTCAACTGGAATTATTTTTCAAGTGAATAAAAAGATGATAATATTCACATATAGACAAAATCATTAACAGACAATCTTAGTATTTATTTTGCCAATATGACAGCTAAGAGCCAAAGTTCCTTAAATCAGAATGAGTCTTTCCAACCCATGTTCTCTGATGGTGATTAAAGAGTAGAATTTTTAGAGGCTGACAGATCACAGAAAGAAATATCAAAAGCCAAGGTTGATATCAAATCAATGCCTAGGTTTAGTTGACTTTTGCTATATTTGGATTCAACATTGATCTAATCTAGAAAGTGCTGAGCTCACTATGAGCTCCTAACAATGTGCTTTTTATGTAGTGGTGTGTTTGATAAAAGTAAAATAGAACACAAACAAAATGCAAAATAAAATACCAGCAAAATAAATATAAATAAAAAATGTATCTTCTTCAGTATTTAAAAAGATGGTAGAAAAATCACTTTTTCTGTTTTTTTCTGTACATAGTGCTTAACACTGAACGCTAGTCATTTGCCTTCTTTATTTCAGAGACTGATATCAAGATACATAAAAATTGAAGGTCATGTTTTTCCAAAGCACAACACTGATCTACTCTTTAGACCAACATTGTAGCTGCCCACTTATGACTTATTATTGCCCTGAGCTATGTACTGCTGTCTTCTAGTCCTATATTTCTTGAAAATTTGACATAGAAATCTGTGACACAAACTGTCAGCTTGGTGTGGAAAAAATCTCATTCTCTCATTAATATTAAACTTCCGAGGGAAAATGTGTTGCTGAAACAAGCATTTCTTTTAAGGATGATGAGATTCATATATTACTATTGACATGATAATTGAAATCATATTCAGCAAAATGAATGATGAAGAAATTATACGCATGCATTCTAAAAGAAGGGACGAAGATGGATCAGAAGAAGTAAAAAGTGTGTTATCACAAAATATGCAAGGACTCAGACATCCTTATCAAAGTGATGAAACAATGGAAAGAAAAGTTACTGTGACCATCTATTACTGTTCCTAATGAGCATCAAAGAGATTGTGATAAAAAAAATATCGTCAGTCATTGCAACAGAATATAGCTGAATAGCTACATCTTTTTTATGACAATGCAGGCAAGTATAATTTGGATGTAAATCATGCCTCTTGTCCCCATGTTATAATGGACTTTCGTTATACTTTATACAGAATTCAGAGATGAGAAGACACATAAAGTCAGATACTTGTTTCTGCTTTCCCCTCTCAGGACTCCTTCCTTAGGCAGAACTCCTAGTGACTTCCGACGACAGTAAAAATTCTGGACAGTGTGAGATCTACTCTTGGGAGCTAAAGAGAAATGGAACTCCCCTTTCTGCCTCTTTTTTTTTTTCCCCCGATGTGGTATAAAAACTAGAGGCAATTTTCATTTCTTTTTATACCTCAACTCCAAGGTATTCCTTTGAAGTCAAATACTGGTGTAAGTTTTTATTTTTATTTTAATGTGCCAGATTTTTCTTCTTCTTTTCCCCTTTGGATATATTCTGTTCATTTGAAGTAAGAGGAATTTTATTTGGAAATAAATCATTTGGGTGTGAAAGAATGAAACCTTAATATTGTTGGGCAAATGGGTGAAGGAATCAAACTTTCCTGTGTTGCCATACTCCTTTAAAAAGAAAGTCATATAGCAGTCAAGACAATCTTATCTCATAAAGCCAACCCATTTAATAGTAACTATTATTTAAAATCACTTTAAGGTTAGCAAAACATATTAATGTATATTGCTTCCTGTGATAATAACAATGTGTTAAGAATGATATTTTGTTGTCACTTTAAAGATAAGAAAAGTGAGTTTCACAGACATTCAATTAACTTAGTTTCATGCAACTCTAGGAGCAGAGCTGTCTTATGTCTTAAACACAGGATTTCTCATTTAAATCCTGAGTTCCTTCCACTATATCATATAACCTCAACTGATTTTTTCATGTCATAGTAGATCTAAATTACCATGTTAGACAAGAATTAAAATTTTGGTGATTGCCAGTATTTTTCTAGGGCCAAGTAATTACCTAAAATATGAATATTACATATATATAATATTCATATTTTAGGTAACTACTATATATTTATCATATATAATAAGCAAATTATAAACTATATGAACATATACATTTATATATTAATATATTTAAATATATTTATGTATTTATAGTATATAAATATATATAAACATATAAAATTATGTATTATATAATGTGAAATTATATATGTCATATATAGAGAGAATTTATATATAATTATATATATACACACACACACACGCACACATACACACACACATACTTAGCTGGGGTGCTTATTAAGAATGTATAATCCTTGTCATAACTCCTCAAAGATTCTGATTCAGTACATATAAATGAAACTCTACAATCTGAGTTTTTTTTTTTTAAGTTTTTTAATTTTTTTAAAGCTTATTTATTTTGAGAGAAAGAGCAAGTATGAGTGGGGAGGAGAGAGAGAGAGAGAGAGAAAGAGAGAAAGAGAGAAAGAATCCCAAGCAGGCTCTGCAGTCAGCATAGAGCCTGATGAGGGGCTGGAACTCATGAACTGTGAAATCGTGACCTGAGCCGAAATCAAGAGCTGGATGCTCAAATGACTGAGCCACCCAAGTTTATTTTGAGAGAGAGAGAGAGAGAGAAAGAGAGAGAGAGAGAAAACAAACAGCAGAGAAGGGGCAGAGAGAAAGGGAGAGAGGGAGAGATCCAAACAGGCTCCATTCTGCTCCATTCTGTCAGTGTGGAGCCCAATAAGCATGCGGTTTGAACTCATGAACCATGAGATGATGACCTGAGCCAAAAGCAAGAGTCAGATGCTTAACCGGCTGAGCCACCAAGGCGTCCCTATAATCTGAGTTTTAAATAAAAACTACACTTGGGGGCACCTGGTTGGCTCAGTCTGTTAAGCGTCCAACTTCGGCTCAGTCCTGGCTCACTGTTTGTGAGTTCGAGCCCCGCATTGGGCTCTGTGCCAACAGCTCAGAGCCTGGAGCCTGCTTCAGATTCTGTGTGTGTCTCTCTCTCTGTCCCTTCCCTGCTCTCACTCTCTTTTTCTCTCTCAAAAATAAACAAACATTAAAAAATTAAAAAAAACAACAACAACCCTACATTTGGAAAAACTCTGCTGTAGAACAGTGGTTGATAACTTAATGTAATAGTTCCATACCCTATTTTTGGAATCTACAGGCAACACATTTGTTTTATTTTTATTTTCTCTTTTCCTTTCTCCTTTTCTTTCTCTCTCTCTCTCTCTCTCCACAACCTCCCAACTCTTTCTTTTAATATCATTAAACTGATGTTCTTCAATTTTACTGTCTCTCTTACCTTCTAAGAAAATTATTTAGACTGCTTAATAGGTACATAAAACAAATGCATAATATGTCCAATATTCTTTAAGTAGTTAGTTATTTCATGGATCATTACTTAATTCCTTAGTGCAAGTGGACATATATTTTTTTGGAATAAGGGAGACAACTGGCAAGGGTCTAAAGTCAGGTAAAATGGGTTCAAATATTCTTTGTTATGGATACATAGCTGAACTTTTTTATCTTTTAATTTCCTCATCTGTAAAATTGGAATAGTAGCATTTTATGTCACAGAGATTTTATAAATATTAAATAAGGTCACTGTTAACCTTTATTCAATGCATAGCCCAAAATATTGAGGCTCAATAGAAGTAGCTATTGTTATAGTTTTTACTGAAATTATTACATTAGCCAATTTTATCACTAGGAAAAAAAATGATAGTCTCACAGACCATTTGTTTCTGATTTTTGGAACATCTCCCAGAAACAATTAAATGAATTAATTTTCAGAATAGAGTTGATAGGACTATTGGGTTTTTGGAGAATGATGACCAAAGGCAAAGATTTTCCTTTCGTACAGTCACTCTTGACACATCCTTCCTAGTTAGCTATCATGATTAGTCACATATTGAACAATTCCTGGGCCACTGTACATATGCGTGTGTATGTATGTGTGTATAATCCTTATATTATTTGATGATTTTATTTTTGTGGTTATTGATTTTGCTGGTAAGCAATTTATATAAATTCTTTGTTATATATGCCTGTAAAATTTAAACATTTGAAGTGTAGTTAGTACTTAACGATAGGGAAGGAAATCTACCTAAAATATGATTATATATGAGATTCTCAGATATATTTTCTCAAGGGACTGTTAGACTCTACTTTCATGTGGTAATCTTAATACATGTGAAAGTATCCAGTGACTGCATAAAGATATCATCCATTAATGTTAAAAAGTTAACATTTACATGTGTCACATGGGCAGGCAAGAGATAATTTTAAGAATTCTGTCTCAGAATTTGCTTTCTTAATTTTTATAAAATTAAACTACTATATATACTATTAAACTAGTGATATCTATTTTGAATGCATACAAAAAGAATTGTAACCTCCTCCGCACATTCATTTACTAAGCCAATATTTTAAGGTATTTAAAGCATGTATTTCTTTCAAAAGTTTAAAAGTTCAGGAAGTAGAAAACTGTCTGAATCAAGCTGTATACTATGAGAACCCTTGCAGGAAATGCAAACAACTATTAGAAAAGGAGGGTTAAATGGAAGAAGATAGAGAACGTTGAAGAAAGAAAAAAAAAACTGTTAGAAATGAAAATTAATAAAATGCCATTAAGAAAAGAAGGATAGTATATTGGGTTAAAGAAATCAACTTATCGCATTCTTCAGGCTACTTGTACTTGCCATTGCATCCTCTTAAATTGTATTTTGTTTAAATAAATTCATGATTTGCTTCTTAATTACACATCTCAGCTCAGATGTTGTCTATTAAAAGAGATTTTTGTTGACCATGTCACTAGTAGCAACACAAATTCCCTGTCACTATCTCATTATTTTTCTCTTCTATTCTAAAAATATCTTCTTCATTAAATGTAAGCAACATAAGGACTGATTAGTTTACCACCAATCAACATGGAAGAGCACAGCATTCACACACACACACACGCTGCTTGAGCATCACAAATCAGGGTATCGAGAAGTATAAAACATCAAATAAATATGCTATATATTGACGCCATAGAATGATGGAACAACTTCACTTGACTTATTCTCTGAAACATCTCCTCTATCATGAGAACTGCTGTTTACAGGGAACACAGTAAACTGAAAACATAAAGAATTAACTAGAAGTGAAACTAGGGGATTCTGTTTTGATTCTTGGTCCACTAAATGTCTTTAAGAGGAACAGTATTTTTAGTGTGGTTAAGCTATATACATATATATTTATATATTATTCAATAGTATTAGATGACACATAATCTATAATATTGTATTATATACAACATCATAATTTTATGATTCATATATTATATAATGTATAACAACATTTAATAATATATAATAATAGGATATTGGTCTTTGTAGTGTACATGGATTTTCTCATTTAATTCTCAAACTGTCCCATGAAGCAAAGAGAATAATGTATCTGTTGTAATGTGTTGAGTAGGCTGAATTCCAGAATTCCCTTCCAGGTATGCTTCCTGTCAGTGGGAGTCCACAAGAGAGATTCTTATGCAAGTTTTGGAGGAAAAAAAATCAAACAGCAGCCACTTAGTAACTCACACATGTGGTTTATCCGATGACTTATCCCTGAGGTATGAGGCAATACAGTGTCTGCAGCTGTTCCACTTTCCCTAGATCCTCCTTTAGTTTCTCTGCTACTGGATCAGCGCATGGTTAGCTCTATAACGAAAGACGCCAAATTCTTCTGTGAGCGTGAATACAATCAGAATGAGGTAACAAGAGTTGCCAGCTCTTGATAGTGGATTCAAGCTTGTCCTTGCTCCCCCTATTTTATATCCATCTCTCCTTCTTGACCGCCTGTTCTGAGGTTTGGAAACTTTGGCACTAAGCTTCCAGATGTGAAAACAACCTTGCAGACACTTTTTAACCAGTTCTCACAATTGAGTGAGGTCAAATCCCTATAACAAGTCTATTTATCCATCATCTGTCCATCTATCTATCTAGCTAGCTAGCTATCATCTCATTGTCCACCTTTCTATCTCACTATCATCTGTCTATATCATGTACGACGTAGTTGTTTTGTGTCTGATTGTTACATATAAGGAAAGTGAGATACAGAACGGTTAAGTAACTTGTCTGAGATCATTTGAATGTAAGTTGCCAAACTGGGATTTGAACTTAGAGTGTCTGGCTCCAGAATTCATACTTTCTTCCTAATATGAGCAGTTAAGCTATAATTTTTCTTCAAAGTTCTACTTTATTCATGGGGACAGGATAAAATGACATTCAGATAGAGACCTAAGGAAGTGAAGAAGAGGATATATGGATATATGGGTGAAGAGCATTGTAGACAACAAGAATATTCAAATACTTCAGGAGGAAGCTTTGCTTGACCTGCTTTGGAAGTTTGAGAGATCAAGGAAAACAGTATATCAGAACATAGGAAATTGGAATGTTAGAAGATATGTTCATAGAGATAGAAGGGGAACAGATCATATAGACCCATATAAAGGGAGTGAAAAAAAATTGTCCAAGTTTGGATTATAAATCACAGGGTCACCTTTCTTATAGGCCATTGAAAAGACTTTTTTTTTTTTTTTTAAACCTAATGAGATAGAAGTTAACTCCTGTTGTTCTGTTGACAATAAAATATAGGAGGGTCAGGGCAAAACATAGATACCAATTAAAAGGCAATATTTCAGGGACACCTCAGTGCCTCAGGTGGTTAAGCCATCCAACTTTGGCTCAGGACATGATCTCACAGTTCATGAATTCGAGACCTGCATCAGGCTCTGTGCTGTCAGCACAGTCTCCCTCTTTCTCTGTCCCTTCCCCACTTGCACTCCATCTCTCAAAAATGAATAAACATTTTTTAAAAAGCAATATTTCAGGCGAAAGAATTAACAGTAGCTTAGACCAGAGTAGTTGTAGTGAACAAGTTAAGCAATGGTAAGATGCTATGTATTTTGGAAGGTCAAAGCAGTAAACATGTTGATGAATTCCGTGCTGGGTACAAGATAAATTGAAATCAGGAATGACTGTAATGTTTAGGCATAAGTAACTGAAAGTTTTAAGCTACTATGTAATAAAAGATGACAGACTGAGGGAGGAGCTGGATCAAGGAAAGGAATCTGAATTTAGTTTTGCATGTGTAAAATTTAAGATATTCAATAGATACCTACGTGGTGATGTTGAGTTATAGAACTCTAGAGTTCCTGAGAGAGATCTAGAGTAGGGTTTATATGTGAAAGCTAGTAGATAATGGGTGATATTTAAAGTCACAAGGTAGGATGACTTCACCTTGAGAGTATTAACGGTGTGAATTAACTCTCAAAGTTTTATTACATTTTCTAAGCAAGTGGTAATTGATGGAGGAGATATCTAAACAGATGGTTTAGATATTACCATTACTATTGGGGTCTAAGAGATTAGAGAAAGCCTATATAGGGGTGATGGGGAATTAGGGGAGTCCTGGTATAGCAAGGTGGATATATAGTACCAGATCAACATGTCAAGCTCTACAGGAAACCTCTGCAGATGCCCACAGATTGTATTGCATGAAACTTGTTTTTCTCACACTCCATTTCTATCACTAGGGTTTCAGATTATAATTATGTGTCTCCTTTACCAGAATTTCAGTTCCTTCAGATCAAGAACTATGATCTTGATCCTTTATTGAAGGATCCTTCTTTGAAGACCCAGGAATGTTATACTATCATGCCCATTTAACATGGAAAATATTCAGTTGTCTTTTAACATATAAAACAGCAATTTCATATGGTTTGACCTACTAGATACATAATCACTAGTAGTTCAATAATGAAATGAATGGAGGAAAAGACAGAAGCTCAATTATTAGAGCATAAGATATTAAGACCCACTGATATTATTAATAGGCCCTGAGACAAAAGAATTGTCTACATACTGAGTGGGATTTGTAGAACATCCATTTTGATGATGGTCCACTTAAAAATTAAGAATCTGGAAATATCCTCAAGTTTTGTTCAGAATTGTTTCCAGTTTAATGGTCGGGAGGAATTGACACATTGAAGGGAAGAGGTCTACTAACTAAGGAAAAGAAGAGCAATAAATTAAACAGATTATATACCCTGTACTCTTCTAAGTTTTAAATAATCAGTAAATTAGACTTAAAATCAAATCTATTAAATTCATGCAGTTACAAACAAGTTATTAGGATACATAAAAATGTTTATTTTTTATAACTGTTAAATAGCAAACAGAACTAATGTCCTTGTCTTCTATGAGAAGAAAATTATTAATGAAAAATTTTTTAATGTTTATTTATTTTTGAGAAAGAGACAAAGCATGAACCAGGAGGGCCAGAGAGAGAGAGGGAGACACAAAATCCAAACCAGGCTCCAGGCTCCGAGCTGTCAGCACTGAGCCCAACATGGAGCTGGAACCCACAAACTGTGAGATCATGACCTGAGCCAAAGTCAGACCCTTAACCCACTGAGCCACACGGGTGCCCCGAGAAAAAAATCATTTTTGATTTCAAATAGCACCCTTAGGCTAATTATGTCAACACGTTATCTAAATTATAAAAGATTTAAAACAGTACAGGCATTTTATAAGATTACGTACTCAATATGTAAAATAAGTTTATACAGGTAGTTTATAAATATTTTACTGAAATGTTTTCTTCTGCCTTATTATTTTTTAATTTTATAGTCTAAGATATTTTGGGGTGTGCTGTGGATTGAATGCGTATGTCCCCTCCAAAGCTCAAGTGTGAAATCCTAAACCCCAAGGGAATTATTTTGGAGGTGGAGCCTTTGGGAGGTGATTAGGTCAGGAGAGTAGAACTTTAATGAATGGGATTTGTGCCCTTATAAAGAGATCCCAGATAGATAATTTACCATTCCTACCATGTCAGATTATAGCAAAAAAAAAAAAAACAGCTGTTTAGGAACTGGATTCTCACCACACACTGAATCAGCCAGCACCTCGATCTTGGGCTTCCTAACCTCCAGAACTGTGAGAAATAAATTTCTTTTCTTTATATGCTGCTCAGTGTCTGGTATTTTGTTACAGCAGCCCTGAACGGACTAAGGCAAGTGTCTATCCTCAAATATTTTCAGATATTCATTTTAATATATTTATTTTTCTGGGTTATCAACTGTTGACAAAATAATATATCCTTTGCATTCAAGCCTAAATTAAGAGGCCTTAAAAAAACCTATGTTAGTATTTCTAGGAAAACATACTGTATGTGTGCAGAATAATGATATTCAGCATTTATATTGAATATACAGTACAGGAATTATAGCACGGCATGTGAGTTATTTTAAACACATGATAACCTTGAAAAATAATAGTAGCTTGGAAAAAATTAACTTGACTTCATGAAGATCAAGCCCTGACTAAATCAATCTTCTCCAGAGTAAAAGAATCATCAGACTGAGTAAATTAAAGAGAAATAATAGACATAATCCATCTTGACTTTGAGTTTTGTCTGGCATAACTTAATTTGCTTAACACTAAACAGAAATACAGTTCTGATAATGTAAATATTAAGGAGTGATCATCTTAATTGGTTTCCATGTCCCTTATAGTTATTAACGTATCACAGTTAACTTAAAGGGGCATAATTTACACATTGATTCCTTTTATAAATATGTATTGAATACCTATGTAAGGGAACAGCCTTCCTTATTAAAAAGAGACTCCTCCAAGATTAGAGTGGAAAATTGTTTCAGAAAGACAACATCCAGCTGGGAAGGGGATGGGGATTACTTTAACCCTGGCCTGATGTTCTCTCATACTGACTTCCACTTCAGCAGAGGGCAAAACATTCCCCCTGAATATGAGAACAGAAAAGACAAATCAGTCTTTTTTTCTCCTTTTGACACATTTATAGATATGGGGTAAAAGCAAAAGTTAAAGTTCCTGCCCTATTGAGTGCATATTCTAGCCCTAAAGTTATTAGACACACACAAGCCGTTAATAGACAAGACGAACTGGTATTGTCATAACAGGAAAACATACAGAACACTCTGAATGGCAGAAGAGAACAAGTTAGTACTATTTGGGGCTATAGAATGATAAGGAAGTAGACACAACAGGTTTGGGGATGAGGTAGTTTTGAATTGTTCTTAAAATATGGGTTTGGCTTTATGTGGACAACTGTAAGATGGTAGTCACTGCAGGCAGTGGAAATATCTTGACCAAATACTTGGAGATGGGAATATGTGGGATATCTGTTGAGAACTCCAACAGATGCAAATTCAATATAAGTAGTGGATAAGGTACCTGAAAGATTAGAGTGGGAGGTAAAGATTACAAAAATCATCTATGATTCTTAAATATCACTCTAAGGTAAAAATGCATGTTATTTTGTAAAGATGGAGGGGTGAATGGTATTTTTTCACATTAAAAAGTTATTGAAATTAAATGAATCTGAGAAACATAACAGAAACCCATGGGGGAGGGGAAGGAAAAAAAAAAAAAAAAAAAGAGG
>NW_026057585.1:38480230-38496936 GCF_023721935.1 Panthera uncia
CCAATTTGACAGTAAATTTCATATATTAAAAAAAAAAAAAAAAGAAACACATGAGGAAGAATTTGAGATTACCCTAGAATTTGAGATTACCCTAGAGAGTGTCTCAAGGGTTAATAAAGAAAATTCTTTCAGGAAAAAAAAAAAAAAAAAAAAAAGAAATTAAATGAATCTGTAGGGGCAGAAAAAAGATATGCCAGGCCTTTCTGTATGAAAAAAAAAGCACATTTATTTACTGAATGCTTTATTCTGGATCCAGAATTTAACATGATAACTCATTTAATCCTCATATTTGATGAGGCAGGGGATGTATATTCATTTTATATATGAAAACACTGACTCCAGAAGATGTGATAGAACTTGCCTTATGTAACACAGTATCTTTGCTGGCATTTAAACCGAGGTCCTAACCCTGGCTGCTCATTAGAATCATCTAGAGAACTTCTTAATCACTATTTGAAAATAGTGAGGCTTACACCCATGCTGAGAGTTTGTAATTTAACTGGCCAGTAGTCTAGACCATAGCTCGTCACGAAGATAAGGTTAAAACTCATTGATTTTCTTAATTGAAGGAGCGGTCAGGAATAAAAATAGAGTTATTCAATAAAGTTGAGTAAAGAGTAATAGAGGTTGGAATTAAAAAGAAAAATCAAAACTCTGGCAAAATAATTAGAAGACTGCTTTTCAAGGTCCCCCAAATATAAATTGTACATAGAAACAAAATTTCTACTTGAAAATATTTATATTGGAAAATCTGTATGCACATACACATACAGTTGATCCTCATTATTCGTGGATTTTATATTTGCAAACTTGTCTACTAGCTAAAATTTATTTGTAATCACAAAATCAATGCTCATGATGGTTTTGTAATCATTCACAGACATGCAGAATAGGGGTAAAAATTTAAGCTGTCCAACATGTACATTTCCAGTTTAGATCCAATCCCACCTTAAACTAAACAAGGGGACATTCTGCCTCCTTGTCTCCTCTCTCATACTGTAAACAATTTTTGCAATTTCTTTAATGCCATGCTGTTTTCACAATTTTGTGGTTTTGTTGATTTTGCTGTTTAAAATGACCCCCAAGCGTAGTGCTGAAGTGTTGTGTAGTGTTTCCAAGCACAAGAAGGCTGTGATGTGCCTTACACAGGAAGATATGTGTGTGTTAACTAACCATTCTTCAGGCATGAGTCATAGAGATATTGCTCCTGAGTTCATGGTTAATGAATCAGCAGTATATATAAAATAAGGTGACTTTACACAGAAACAGACAAGAGATGAGTATTTTAACTGATTGGTTGACAAAAATGCTGTGACCAAAGGCTGGGAGGAACCTAACGCTGCATTCCCCCTAAGAGCAATATGTTTGCTAATTCAGTATTTCCGGTATAGAACAATATCGAGAATAACAAGAACCAATTGTACATACAATCGTAAATGACATATTTGTCAAATGGGCCCTAATACAGATCATTGTGTTTGTATTTGTTCAATGAATATTTCTTGAATTTACTATGTCAGGGCATTGCACTTCGCTGAGGATTCAGGGCTAGGTGATAAAGAATCAGTTTCCACACTCACAGTTTATCAGTTCATTCACCTCCTGTGAGTCGCTGCCACCAACTCCTTAACTGGTTATCCACAGGCTCCAAAAGGCAGTAATACGCCTACTCAGTTTACGCACCTCTCTATAATCTTTCTGCTTTACAGACCCTGCCTCTGGCTGAGAAAAGAGACACAGGCCACGTTGCTGTGAATTCAGCCAATACCACAGCCTTCCACGAGGGGAGGGCTGGCCTCTTCTGCACTTACACTCACGGTGCAAGTACAACCTGACCCTCAGAAGTTCTGCCCTGCCCTCACTGATTTTAGCCTTGAATGGTGCCAATGGGAAAAGGTCTGGCTGCTGCCACCTCTAGGGCACAACAGGCAAGGTCTTTGGAGTCAAAGCAAATTGTCCAGTGAGAGTTAAGGGGAAAGGAGGAGGAGAGAGAATAAACTCCTCTTCTTCCTCTCTGCCTCTAAAAGAACTGATCCCGCATAGAGCACTTGGGCAAGGCCATTTTCAGAGATCTTCCCCAGGACCAAAGATAGTTATGTTGTCTTGTGAACTTGTAGCCAGCTCAGCAATTACCATTTTGTATTCATTTTCTTTCCTTTTTGGTTTTTTTCTCCTTCTTCTTGTATGTTATTGGCATTGCTCTTCCTAATAAAATCATACTATGTAAGCTCTGTCTCAGGCTCTGTTTTCTACAGAATCTAGACCAAAACCTGGTTTTTCAAGTTATAATTTGATCCAGTTTACCCTTTATATAATAGATTTATTTCTCCTTTCCTTACTAACTTTCTTTCTGACACTCACTAAATATTTATAGAAAATGCTTGGAATAATACAAGAGGAAAAACAAACTTGACTATGTTCCCAGGAGGTTATTTCCTGTAGCTATGTTTCTTCACACTTTAAATGAGGATAACAGAATCCCTCTCATAGCATGGTTGTAAGGATTAAATGTGATAATGCATGTATGATGCTCAGCACAGTAGTGTTACATGCTCAGTAGATGTGTATAGTACTTATTATTGTCATTATTATCATTACTGAAGTTTACTGAGCATATTGTTGGATCAACAGATGGACTGGCTAGGAAACAGCTAAGATAGTTTGATCTACAATATAAAGCTGAGACCTGGACTGGAAAGATACTACAAGAATCATAATAAAAGTAATTTAGAATCACCTTATAGAAAAAGCATGTGGGTTACTTTTTAAAAATAATTTCTAATTATTGTGTAGAGGCTAGTGATTATGTAGAGTCTAGTGGTAGTCTGTTTTCACTGGGTTTATAAATAACACAGGCAAAGAGGTTTAAACAAGAGCATTTGTAGTTCACTCTACCAAGAAAAAATAAAAATGTTAAATCTCTATAATTGAGACTTAAGTATTCACCCTAGGATGTCTTTTTTAAATAATTTATTACTCATAATTGAGAATGTTTTGAACATGTATACTACTTGAAGATAGGAAAACTCAATAGTTTCCAGAGGTTCCCATCCAAGCATTTGACCTTAGAGACTCCAAAATTTGTATTTATGTGTTGTGTATTTGTTGTATATGGACATTAAATATAAGATAAAGCAACTGAGTAATTATGGGATAGCCAAATTATATCATTCTCTGTGTACTTGAGAACGAGATCCTCAATTTAGAAGAAAGGAAATACATGTAATATACATTCAATAAAATTATGTAGTCCAGAATTATAATTAACTATTGATAGGCATTTATGAGGTAGTTTCTCTTCATAGTCTACCTGGCGAAAGAGACTAGAAACAACGACCAAGTTAGTAACAATGACTGGACTTTAAATCCTGATTGTGTCATCAGGATATGTCATTTTTAATATGTTATTTTTCTGTTATAAGAAAGGATTCAGGACATCTCAGAGAATAACTGACCTCAGGACTTGCACAAGAAATGTACAAGAAAGCCTGGAACCAACCTTGTCATTATGATCTGCAAGACTATCAAAGACTAATAGAGTTATGCACAAAAGTTCCCATTTTTCCCAAAGGGGCAGTATGAGCTTTAATAAAGTGAAGCATTTTAATAGATTAAAATCATTAACCAGTTTAAATCCATGAGTTCAGATTTGGTTATGATATGAGTTATTTGTTACTATGTTACAAATTACCTTAAAATTTAACAACATAGATCAACAACATTTTTTGGCTCCCAGTTTCAAGGCTCTATTGGAACAGGAATAGTTTTCAAGTTCACTCACATGCTCACATGACTATTGACAGGCCTTAATTAAGGTCCTTACTGGCTATTGGCTGAAGATGTCAGATCTTCACCACATTGTCTCTCCTTAGGCAGCTCACAACATGGCAGCTGGCTCCAGTCACAACTATTGAGAGTGAGAGAAGGACTATGTGAGAAAGACAGAAGACACAGTCTTTCTGAAACCTGATCTCACATATGGCATCCAAATCTGGCCATATTCTGTTAATTAAAAGTAAGTCAGTAGGTCCAGCCCACGTTCACATGAGAGTATTAAATAAGGGAGGAATCACTGGAAGCTATTTTAGAAGCTTCTTTCCGTGAACAGAATCAATTCATCATTTTAGAGTGGGGCAAACACATCAAGCCTTTGTGGAAAAAATTTCAAGAAAGATTAGTTGCTAACTTTGCAGTATAGCTTTTCTCCTGGTCTCATCACTGGGTTTTTGTTTCCTGGTGTGTGTATGTATCTATCTATATATCTATTTATCTATATCTGTATCTATGTTACATGAAATGTCTCAAATTTTCTGAATCATTCTTTGAGAATTATGGCAGGTTTATATTGTCCAAAAAGTGTCCTCAATGATAACTTCTATGCTACATGCACTTCTGCATAAGATCTTGTCCCCTCATCAAGAGATGGAGTCCAGTCCTCTTTACTGTCTTCCTCTTCTGACTGAGTAGCTTGGATTATTCACTATTGGGACACTTCTTGGAATCCAACAGTCATAGTGTAAAAGGCCCGAGCCACACCGTAAGGCTACATGTAGGCATTTGGCAAAGTTCAGCTGAATTCTCAGCCAGCAGCTAGCATGAGTTGCCAGTCATGTGAGTGAGCCATCTTGACATGCCAGACTAATTGAGCCCCCATTTGTCTGCAGCCTCATGCAACAGGGCATGAAATAAAAGAATCACCAACTTAAGCCCAGTTATCATAAGAACAGTAAAAGATAATAGTTATAAACCACGAAATTTTGGGTTTATTTATTCTGTTGCAATAGATACCAGGCACAGGAATAAATGGGGGTAATTCAAGGATCTACTATTCAGGATCCTCTTTGTACCGCATAGCAGAGTTCGGTCAAAAGAATATGCTATTGCCTTGACTTTTTTGTTTGTTTGTTTAGCAGTCCAACAAAGAATGTTTAAAAATGTAATCATTTTAAAAAATGTAATCAGTCACATGGATGCTTGGGTGGCTCAGTTGGTAAAGTGTCCAACTCTTCATTTTAGCCCAGGTGGTGATCTCATGGTTCTTGAGATCAAACCCTGTGACCAGCTTTGTGCTCATAGCGCAGAGCCTGCTTGGGATTCTCCCTCTCTCTCTGCCCCTCCCCTGCTCACTCTCTCTTCCTCTCAAAATAAACATTTAAAAAATGTAATCAATCACATTTGTGTTACACATACCTTGAAAGCAAAATTATACTCTTGTTTTGATAAAATGATAAATGTATATAGTAGTCCTTTCTGTGAATGTTCTAATTCATGATAGAGAGTTCCCTCTTCTCTATTTTCCATGTTTTTTTTCCATTTCTCATGTTTTTGAAGAAACACTTCAACTATTGCCTAAACATCTGTAACCATTTTATTTCTATTTTTTTTTCTGATATGGAGTAGTGCTGGTTAGATAAATAGAAAGATAGAGAATTATTAACATTTTCATTACATCATTTTCCCTGAAAGATCTTTTCAGTTCCTACATTTCACCAGTATTTCCTGCTGCTACATGGCTACTTAATGCTCGGGTTATGTTTAAACCATGTTTTGCCCCAGAAATGCGGAATTTGTACCAAAATTTAACTAGTTATCAATTGAAATTATATCTAAAATATTTTCTTTGTTTTGTTTGGTAGTCGCCAAGCAAAAGCAGCTCAATGAACTGAAACACTTTAAACACCACAAAATTGAAACAATTGATGAATTTGCAACTAAAAGTTTCCATAAAAGAACTTCCCCATGTTTACTTTGGTCTACTTCTATCTCAAACTTTATTCCTTTAATTATATACCAAGCCAGTCAAATATCAGTATCTAAATTGATTTGTTTATGATCAGTATAAACAAATGTATAGCCAAGTGAGACATCTGGGGAAGTCTTCAAATGTTAACCACAACATTTTCACAAAACACATTTTGAAATTTTTTATTGTTGTTGCAATCTTTGCCGTAGAGATGGACTAAGGTTATGCCCTTTCCTTTTCTTATAATCTTTGACTCAAAAAGAGGAAGGATAATTAATGGTTGGTATAGTCTGGGAAATGCTATCAGCTTTTAGCAGACTTATTAAAGCATGTTTGGTTTTTAAGAACATACTGTGTGTTTTAACTGGCTGTCTATTGAAACTCTCACGAGTTCATGAGGTCATATAAACATAGGAGGATGTAAATACTCTGAAAATCAAAGTGAAGAAAATGAAGAAGATCAAAGTGATCTAGTTTACAGCTTTCCTGGAATGTGAGGCCAGATTTTGAATTCTTTCCCCAATGATACTAACCATGTACTTTGTAGACCAAGTATGTATGGTGGCACGTTACTGAAAATGCTGTTTAACTTACTGACTTAATAGGCGCTTTCCATTTTTTTTAAACGGAAATGAAAAAATACAACTGGAACAAATTAAGAATTTTAGAATAACCTGGAAACTTCAAATAGAGTTTAGAAGTATTTGGAGGGAGGGATGTTAAGAAATAACAGGTAGATTCTTTCAACCTCTCCTTCACAATTGGGCATAAATGTGGTTTTCGCCACAAAAATAATAGATTGTTACTCTGAAATCAATATTAATTATAAAACTGTAAGTGGACAGGACGTTTAAAAGGTTATATATTGCTTGTGACAATTAGAAATATTTTAAAAAGAAATCAAAACATTTCCAAAATCAAGATACTGCTTAAAAAAACATTTTAGTCTCTATACAGAGACTTTTCATGTGTATCGCAGTGAACACAGTAGATGAGGGCACATAGTGAACACAGTGGATAGGAGGACATGTGACTGGGTGAGAGACCCCTTTACTGCACTCCTATCATTTTTCCTTCACCTCCCCAGCTCCACGGTCTACCTTGTTCTTAGGGGGTTTGAGGATTTTAGGAGTAGCTCCTCCCATTTTAAATTTCTACTTAGGAGCTCTGCTAGTAGCATGCCCACTGTGTTGTTTTCTTACAGTGTGGTCTCAGAGTTGAGAGAAGAAAAAGAGTGAAAGGGGTCATTTCAAGTAGAAGAATGCACTACACCTCAATTTGCCTCTCTTTTCCTCCAATGCCTGTTCCCTTCCTGTCCCTTCTTCTTCCATCACAATACCTCTCTCATGCATGCACTCTATTTAATCTTTGGCAGTTTGCAGCTAGATGTATTCAAGTGACTAAATTCTTAAATGGGGGTGTTTCAAGAAAGAGTGTTCTAGAGAAGCCTCCAGAAATCTTCCTTAAGGGTCAGTTGGCCCACGCACTTGGCCCTTTTTCTTTGCCCCCCTCTTTCCATATGTCGCCTGCATGAATACCAGCTTGCTCCATGGGGAGAAAGGACACACCCTAGAGATGATGAATGCTCGTGAACTGGAAGGAACCCAAAGTTCCTAAGGACTTGTTAAAATAGAGCTATTGACCTAATTCTAGACAACTGTGGGACTAACTATGGGACCTAATTCTAGAAGCTATAGGGACTTCATGGAGAAAAATATATTTCTATCTCACGTAAGCCATTTTTTTTTTTTTTGAGTAGTGGCATTTCTTTCCCCAACTAAACATAATTCCAATGAATATAGTTAAAATCAGAGTTTTCAACCTGTCTGTGGATTTATGATTATATTTAGCCTTTGATTTGAGGTTTACATTCTGGACCAAATGCCATTTAAAATATATCAAGAAATTACTGAACATTTATCGTATGTAAAGTAGTTTTGTCCAAAGAATGGTGAGCTGATCTCTATGAAAACAAAAACTTATTGGCAGTCGTCTGTACCCTGTAGGCAAAGGCCGCAGCCCAAGGAAAAGTGACTTTGTAACTTTTTTAAAAAAGCAAAAACAAAAAACAAAACAAAAATAAATGTAAATCTATGCATCTTCATCCCCCTTTCCCCCATTCTTCCTATCAACTAAAAAGCCACGAAAACCATTTTAACCTTGCTAATAAATGTGGCATTTACCACAATGTTTTCTCCCTCCATTTTTACCTACACTAACCTTGTCAAAGGAGGACGACGAATGTTAAAATCAGCACTGAGAACTTCTCACCTGGCACGGTTTATTGGCCTCGGGCGTGTGGGCAGACTTGCTTTGGGCAAAAATTCCAAGTGGTTGTTAATGTATAAATCCTTCCAAGCAATACAGTTTAGAACCTAATGCCCTTTACAGATTCTTTTGTGTCCCTCGATACAATGCGCTAAGTTCCAAACACCGTGCAGTATTTTTGCAGGAAGCAAGGTAGAAGGGTAACCTAGAGGTCAGATACCAAAAGTGAACCAACCTCGGCGCGGTCTTTCTTTCGCGGGTGCGATTTTGGTCTCCTTTCCTCAGAGCAGCTTCCCTGGGAACACTGCTCCGCCCTCAAGATGGCGGCCAGGTGGAACCTTCCACGGAGAGCGCGGGTCAGCCTCTCCACAGAATTTGGTTTGGAACCTGAGCTAAGTCGCCCCGCTAGGCCCACAAGCAGCCTGCCGGTTCTCCGCAGCAGGATCTGGCAGAGAGGCAGAGGTTGCTAACACGGTGTGCGGGGCGCGTCCCGCAGCTCCCTGGATGCAACAAGGAGGTGAGATGGATGTGCAAAAAGAACCGTCTGGTGGAAGCACACGGCGAGGTTGTCTCTTTCAGATTTTTTCTGTGAAACATTTCTGTGAACTCAGGGGGAAAAAAAAAAAAAAAAACCAACAGCACAGATTGAGTAGGATTTTACAGCAGGGAGTATCGATGATGTTAGAGTTGATTTTTCCTTTCATCTTTTATTTCATATTTGACAGCGTCTGCTTATGTATTTGTAAGATGACTCTCTCCGAACAAACCTGAGCAGATGCCCTACAAGGTTAAAGGAAATAGGGGCGAAATAATTTCCCAGTTTTTATTACGATGTTTAAGTAGTGTTCTACAGGGGAATGAATCTGTCTTTAAAATACATCTTTCTCTGTGCTGTTTCCTTTTCTGAGGAAAAAAAAAAAGCAACAAAACCGTCATTTTAGCAAGTTTTAATGACTATATTTTAAAGGATTTAAAATAGTTTTCAAAAAGACCGTGACTTAGGAAAACCGAAAGGATACTCATCCCCGTTTTCTACCGTACCCTGTACTCTCGTGGGGTGTTCTTACAAGATCTGAGATACAGTTTTATTCATATCCTTAACAGATTGAAGAACTGCCTTTTCCCAGCCAATGCGTCCTATTACATCTGAGAAAGTCTGCTGGAGACTGCAAGCTATTTTTCAATTTATTCCCAATTTGATGACCATATTTCTTTGAAAGAAAATTATTTTCAGGGAAAATTAATGGAATATCTGAAGGAAAATTAAGAAAGAGTGGGCAAAGATTGAGAATGAGATGAATAAACTACAGAATAACAAGATTTTGTTTTTTTTTCCAAAAGGAGAAAATTTACAATAGTTAACTTTCCTCCCCTAACTTCCCCCAATTCTCCTCCACTTTTTCTTCATATCCCTTACCTTTCAGTTCTGAACACACACACACACACACACACACACAAGTTCCTTCAGGCCAATGCTCAATTCCCTTACCTGTTTTGACAAGAGATGCATACTGCAGTCACACGCCAGAGGCCATGGTTATACCAAAGTCACAGGTCAATAAAGATCACTTACATTTCTTATGAGCCTTTTTATCTTCCTTTTCTCCTATGTGGGCAGGGCCAGCAGAAAGGGAAAGACAGAAATGTCAAGGGGTCTGGCTGTCAAAGAAACCCCTACTCCCTCCAAATAACTTGATGGCCCTTAAACTTTTGCTACCTTGCCTTAGGAAAAATGGCCTTTTCTCTTCTCCTCCTCCTCACAAGGTGTTCTTCTCCCTTTCAAAATGAAGTTAAAGCCTTGACCCCGCTTTCTTGATGATATACAATAAAGTAAAAAGAAAAGATTGGTAGGTTTTCCTTAAAATTGTCCTTTAAAAGGAAGAATTTTACAACTACATCGTATTTTAGTTTAACATATTTGACATATGTTCTGTGAGTTCATACGTGTTTTTTTTGAAGGTCATAAAGGTAGGCTTTGCACAATTAAGTGGACTTCACATTGGGAAGTTTTAGCTACCTTTTCTAATGTATTCTTTATTGCTAGTATTTACATGATCATTTTTCTTCTGTAAGTGAGCATATGCATAATTGGAGAGTATGACTAGAAATAGTGTTATCATTATGAAATCCATGCTATCCAAATAATACTGAACATAAAAGAAACAGTTAACCTTCTAGCCATTCCTTTTTTTCTGTTTTGGAAATTTAAAAATATTGTAAAAATATTGAAGTTTTATTTCTCAAGTTTCTGATTCAACAGTATACCAAACAAACACATTCTTTAAAAGTATCCATGATCAGAAGGTGATTCAGGGGCCTCAGTAATTTTCAAGGAATGACCTAAAGTTGATCAATAATAGCATATTGTTAGGTCAAAATTATTATTAGAAATAGAATTTATTTATTTATTTATTTTATTAATTTTTATTTTTTGTTTATTTTTTATTTTTTTAAATTAACGTTTATTTATTTTTGAGACAGAGAGAGACAGAGCATGAACGGGGGAGGGGCAGAGAGAGAGGGAGACACAGAATCGGAAGCAGGCTCTAGGCTCTGAGCCATCAGCCCAGAGCCCGACGCGGGGCTCGAACTCAGGGACCGCGAGATCGTGACCTGAGCTGAAGTCGGACGCTTAACCGACTGAGCCACCCAGGCGCCCCTAGAAATAGAATTTAGATCCTGATTCCCATGTAAGTGTTTAAATTCAGATCATGTTTATGTATACATGCTGGTATATATATATATACACATACATACATATACATACATATATACACATACATATATATGTGTATATATGTATGTGTATATATGTATGTATATGTATATATACATATATACATATATATGTATATGTATATATACATACATATATATACGTATATATATTTGTTTTTGTCTTGAAATTGTACATTAGAGAGGGAGAACTGGTTTTCAATGTTTAATGGACAGTGGAATCTTTAGGAAAAATTACTAATTGTAATAAAAACACAAGATTTGGGTACACATCTCCTTTCTGTCTTTTCAATGAATGAAACAAGATTTTCTAAAATTAACTGGAAGGTTAATAGAAAAAAAATTTACTATCTAGATAGGCAAAGGCAAACATTGTTCAAGAAAACATTCCTTTCAGGGACAATTAGGACATATTGAGTGAGATAAAAAAAAAATGTAACCATCATTAATAAATTAGACTATTGAAACAGTTTAAAAGATTCAGGTTTGATTTTTCATTTGTGAGATAAATGTAGATGTGTCTAATAGTATGTATGAAATTGATTATAAGCTAGGACTCTGAACCTCTGGCCTGGACTTGTCTCACCAAATTTAATGGATGAAAATTGGAAATTGTTAGACTCCCTACTTATGGTCCCATAATTATAAGCTTATAAGCAATAGGATAAAGATTGGTATTTTGTTCTCCTGCTGATCTACATTTAGTCAGTCTTAATTGAAGAACTGCTACGTATTTATTTACAATTCCAATTTATAGAATTGAATACAATTAAGAAATAAAACAATGATTGGATATTATATTTACAAACCTGGGGAGACTTTTGGGGAACTTCAGTCGTTACTTAATGATATTTGCTTAATTTTATGAAGATTATATATACTTCAATAACTCCTTCTCCTCCCATGGTAGTCTTTTTTTTTTTTTTTTTTGGCAAAGAACATTTAGTATTGTATAAGTTTCCTATGTGTATTAATTGTCTTCACTTGTCACCTAGTAAAATACACTGTGTCAATTCGAAAAGAGATTTGAGGGGAACCCTGGTGGCTCAGTTGGTTAGGTGTCCAACTCTTGGTTTTAGTTCAGGTCATGATCTCACAGTTCTTGAATTTGAGTCCTTTATCAGGCTCTGCACTGGCAGCACAGAGCCTGCTTGAGATTCTTCCTCTCTCTGTGCCTCTCCCCCTCTTGTGCTGTCTCTCTCAAAAAAAAAAAAAAAAAAGATGTGAGTTGGAAAAACTTTAGTTTTCTTAAAAATACATATCTCATATCGTATCAAAGGGATTTTTCCACAATATGTTTACATTTGATCATGTGTAATACTTCTCAAGAATAGGTTTAGTTGGGGCTCCTGGGTGGCTTAGTCAGTTAAGCGTCTGACTCGATTTCAGCTCAGATCTTGATCTCATGGTTTGTGAAATTGAGCCCTACATTGGGCTCTGTGCTGATATAGTGGAGCCTGCTTGGGATTGTCCTCTCTTTTTTCCTCTCTCTCTCTCTCTGCCTCCCCCAGCCAGCTTGTGCATGCTCTCTCTCTGAAAAATAAATAAACATTAAAAAAAAAAGGTTTAGTCATGATTTAATGTGTTATAAAAGATGATTCTGTTCCAGAGAAAGTGTTTTTAAATAGTGTAAGAATTTATTTTCAAAATCTAAAATTATTGATCCTTTAGTTAAAGGAAAATAGGTAGTTTTATGATCAGCATATTTGTTGTAATAATGAAATGCATATTCACTTAGCCTAGGAATATGGCTCAGAAAATAAATTAGCAAGCTGTTTCAAACTTCTTGTCAACTGATTTATCTTCAGACTTTCCCTATAGCGGTGCTTTAAAAATCATGAGAGAAAAGCCTATTTATTCATGACTTATTTCAAGGTGTTTTTGCAGTGCTGGGATCTTTATTTTAAATTGATTTTTATAAATATATTCATAATTGCCCTCACTTGGCCATACTTAGCATTGACTGCTTCCCTTTTGAATCAAGATAGATTAAAAAAAAATAGACAAATCACGTTTAAAAGTACAAAGGGTCATGCTTAATTTCAAACCACAAACTGTCAAAACCCTGTATTCTCCTCACCCGGTCATTTTATACCTGATAAGTAAACCCACTTGAGGAATGTTTATATGCCCCAACGCTTTTGGACAAGTTCACTGACAGAACACATTCTTTGAAGAAATATATCACAACTGTTTATCTCCCTGAGTGTTACCCCAAACCCTGTCAGTGCTAATGATATCAGGACATGATTTAAATAAATTCTTTTGAGAGTGGCTATGGGTATTCCTGCATTCAAATCACAAATATGGGAATTTTGGCTGTGAATGTGGGCAACAGATACTTCAACATGCACAGCATTCTGTTCACATATGAGAAGCTTTAATAGAGAAGTGCTGTGGAGAAGCATTGCTGTCACTCTTGGGTTTAAGATGCAACTGCTGCCTTCCCTAAGCAGGAAAAAAAAGGGGGGGGGCGGTATACTTCTGTGTAGATTGAATATATGTATATCACGGTTCGTTCTATCAGAGTGAAGGAGAAAAAAATAATGCAGTTATTTTTAACGTGAAAAATATATAGGTAATGTTGGTTCTCTACATGGAAGCAGTGAGTGCAAATTGTCCCTCCCATGTTCTGTTTTCTCATATCATAAATGAGGTATTTTTTTTTCCTTTCTGTGATGGAATCAAGCCATTAAAATCTATATGAATGATGCTGTGAATTCTGGGACTAAATCTATATCTTAATTTTCAGCACAATGACGTCTCTTCTTTCAATGGAAATTATTCTTCAAGGAATTTCCATTTTTCAACATTATTTCTCCATATGTAAGTAATCTTTTAATTTCAAACAATATCAGAATAAATACTTTGGAACAATAATTTATATGCGTTTTTGCATCCAGAGGCTTTTGTGATAGTGATTCTTATGTTACGACCTTTCCATGTAGTTCATTTGTTTAGTTAGCAAAATGACTATTGAATGTCCATAGGTGGCAAAGTAACATCAGAAGTTACTGTATTTAATGTGTAGATTAAATTTGACAAGTAATTGGAAGTGGTTTAGTCCTAAACAACAAATGAACTTCCTTTTATTTATAATGGCTTTAATTTTTTTTTTTTAAGTTTACTTATTTATTTTGAAAGAGACAGAGACAGCACAAGTGGGACAGGGGCAGAGAGAGAGAGAGAGAGGGAGGGAGAGAAAGAACCCCAAGCAGGCTCAGCGCTGCCAGCTGCAGAGCTGGACGCAGGGCTCAAAGTCACAAACTGTGAGATCATGAGCTGAGCTGAAACCAAGAGTCGGCCACTTAACCGATTGAGCCACTCAGGTGCCTCTCTAGTGGCTTTTAATATAAAGGTATCTTTTGACTTTTACTGCTCAATTTTTTTGAAAAAGTAAAATATGACATATGAAACAAATTCTCCCAGTTGTTATGTATTCTGGAATAGTTTAGTGTGTTGGAACCTCTTTTTAAAAATCCATAGAAAATATGTATTTCACCTATTTACAAGGTCACCACGTTAATTTATTAATTTTTATTATTTATTTTGAGTTTTGAAGCCTTTTTAGTTGAGGTAAAATTGGTATATGAAATTTTATTAGTTTTAGAGGCATACCATAATAATTCAATATTTGTATGCACTACCAATAGATTACCATTGTCTAGTTGCTGTATGTCACCATGAAGTTGACCCTGTTCATATTTTGCCTACCCTCCAACTCTCCTTCCCACAATATGTATATATACACACACAAATGGATAAAGAAGCAATTACATGTGTAATGTCTAACTATCTATCCAATGATGGATACTTAGAAGGTTGTTTCCATATGTTGGCTATTGTAAGTAATGCCGCAGTGAATGTAGGGGTGCATATTTTCTTTTCATTCTGTTTTCATTTTTGTCAGAGAAATACCCAGAAGCAAAATTGCTGGATGACATAGTAGACCATTGTTAATTTGGGGGGAAATTCTTTATTGTTTTCCATAGTGTCTGCATCAATTTCATTCCCACCAATAGTGCACAAGGGTTGCTTTGTCTCCATATCCTCTCCAACACTTGTTATTTCTTGTCTTTTTGATAATGGCTATTATAATAGGTGTGAAGTGATACTCATTATGGTTTTTGATTTGCATTTCCCTGATAATTAGGATGATAATGAACATCATTTAATATGCCTTTTGGCCATCCATATGTCTTCTTTGAAAAAATAACTATTTACATTGTCCATTTTTAATTGGATTGTTTGTTTTTAATTGTTTTGTTTGTATTGAGTTGAGTTCTTTATATATTTTGGAGATTAACCCTTTATCAGATATATGATTTGCAAACATTTTCTCCTTTTCAGTAGGGTGCCCTTTCATTTTGTCAATAGTTTCCTTTGCTTTGTGGAAGTTTTTACTAATTTTTATTTTTGCTCTTATTGCTTCACTTTTTGAGTCACGTTAAAAAATTCAATGCCAAGACCAATATCAAGGTGCTCACTGCCTAGGTTTTCTTCTAGGTGTTTTTCTGGTTCCATTTAAGTCTTTAATCCACTTTGAGTTAATTTTTACATTTGGTGTAAAATAGTGGCCTAGTTACATTCTTTTGCCTATGGTTGTCCAGGTTTCCCAGTACCCTTTATTGAAGAGACCATCCATGCTTCATTGTATATTCTTGGCTTCTTTTTCATAAATTAACTGACATATATATGTGGTATTATTCCTGGGCTTCTGTTCGGTTCATGTATCTGTTTTTAGGCCAATACCATCGATTTTGATTATGTAGCTTTCTACTATAGTTTGAAATCAGGGAGCGTGATACCTCCAGTTTTAGTCCTCTTTCTCAAGATTGCTTTGGTATTTGGGGTCTTATCTGGTTTTAAAGAAATTTCAGAATTTGTTCTATTACATTGAAAAATGTCATTGGAGCGGGGAGGTGCAGAACAGTAAAAAAGAAAAAGAAAAAAAAAGAAAAATGTCATTGGACTGTAGATGGCATTGGGTCATGTGAGCATTTTAACAATGTTATGTTTCAATCATGAGGACGGAATATTTATCATTCCCATTTATTTAAGTCTTCTTCAGTTTTTTTTCATCAGTGTCTTATAGTTTTTAGTGCACAATGCTTTCACCTCATTGGTTACGTTTATTCCTACCTGTTTTATTGGTTGATTTTTTTGAAGCATTTATAAATTGGATTGTTTTCTTAATTTGTTTTTTTTTTATAATTATTGTATAGACATTGTATTATATTGTTATTAGTATACAGAAATGTAATAGATTTTTGTATATTGATTTGTTACCCTGCAACTTTACTGAATTCATTTATTTCAACAGTTTTTGGCATAGATTTTAAAGTTTTCTATACATAATATGTCCACTGTGAATAATGATAGCTTTACTTCTTTCTTTCCAATTTGGATGCCTTTTATTTTCTGCCTAAATGCCACAGCTATGATTTCTAATACTGTGTTGAATAAAGGTGTAGAGAATGGGCATCTCCGTCTAGTTCCCAATCTTACGAGAAAAATGTTTAGCCTTTCAGTTGAGTATGATACTTGCTGTGGGTTTGTCATATATGATTTTTATTATGTTGGGATATGCATTCTCTACCTTTACCTTGTTGAGAGTTTTTATCAGAAATGAATATTGACTTTTGTTCCTTTTTTTTCTGCATCTATAGAGAATGATCATGTGATCTTTTTACTTCATTTTATTAATCTGGTGTATCACATTGATTAGTTTGCAGATGTTGAATCATCCTTGCTTCCCTGAAATAATGTGGGGTATGATTCTTTTAACGTATTGTTGAATTCGGTTTACTAATGTTTTGTTGAGGATTTTTTGCATCTATGTTCGTGAGGAGGGATATTGGCCTGTGATTTTCTTTTCTTTTCTTTTTTCTTTTTTCTTTTCTTTCTTTCTCTTTCTTTCTTTCTTTCTTTCTTTCTTTCTTTCTTTCTTTCTTTCTTT
>NW_026057585.1:38496946-38537022 GCF_023721935.1 Panthera uncia
TTTCTTTCTTTCTTTCTTTCTTTCTTTCTTTCTTTCTTTCTTTCTTTGTAATCTTTTCTGCTTTTGGTATCAGGGTAATACTAGCCTAGTAAAATGAATTTGAAAAATAACAAGCAAACAAAAAAAAAAATCCAACAACGGGCACCTGGCTGGCTCAGTCAGGAAAGCACATGAGTCTTGATCTTGGGGTTATAGATTCATGCCCAGCATTGGATGCAGAGATTACTTTTAAAAAATGAGTTTGGAAATGTTCCCTCCTCTTCAATTTTTAGGAGTGTGGAGAAGGATGGACATTAAATCTTCTTTGAATGTTTGGTAGATTCACCAGTGAAGCCATCTGGTCCTAGACTTTTGTTTATTGGTAGGTTTTTGATTACTGGTTCAATCTCCTTACTAGTAATCAGTCTATTTAGATGTTCTGTTTCTTCATGATTCAGTCTAAGAAGATTGTGTGTGTTATATTTAGATGACTTTCTCACTATCTTTTGTGTATCTACTATAGATTTTCGTTTTGTGGTTACCATATAACAGTACATGTGTGTTTGTGTATGTGTGTGTGTATACATATGTAAACACATATATGCCTATGTATGTTGATAGTTTAAATTTGAGCATATTCTAAAACCTCTACATTTTTACCCCCCCCCACCATCCAGCATTTTATGTTTAATGTCATGTTTTATATTGTTATTATTTTGTGTATCCCTTAATGTGTTACTGTATAATTAAAGTTAATTTTATGCCTTTTGTCTTTTAATCATCAGAGTATCTTTGTAAGTGATTAACTTTTACTATATATTTGCCTTTACCAGTGAGATTTTTACTTTTATATGTTTTGCAGTTAGTGCCTTTTCTTTTCTATTCATAGAAGTCCTTTTAACATTTTTTGTAAGACTAGTTTAGTGGTGATGAACTCCTTTTGCTTTTGCACATCTGGAAAACTCTATCTCTTCTATTCTTCTATTTTGAATAATAACTTTTCTGGGCAGAGAATTCATGGTTGGAAGTTTTCTTCCTTTTTGCACTTTATATCATGCTACTGCCTTCTGGCCTGTGAAGTTTCTGGTGAAAAATCAGCTGACAGTCTAATGGGGTTTCCCTTATATGTAGTCAGTTTTCTCTTGCTGCTCTTAAGAGTCTCTCTTTACCTTTTACCTTTTGACATTTTAATTATAATGTGTCTTACTGTGGATTTCTTTGGGTTCATCTTTTTTGAAGTTCTTTGCTTTCCAGACCTGGATATCTGTTTCCTTCCTCAGGTTAGGGAAGTTTTTAGCTATTATTTCTTCAAATAAAATTCTTGCCCCCATCTCTCTTCTCTTTCTGGGACCCATATAATACAGAATGTTAGTACACTTGATATTGTCCCATAGGTCTTGTAAACTATCTTCAATTTTTTAAAATTATTTTTTATTTGATGCTCTGTTTGGGTGAGTTCCACTGCCTTGTTTTCCAGATCAATCCATTTTTCTGTTTCATTTAGTCTGCTGTTGAACCCTTATAGTGTATTTTTCAATTTAGTTATTACATTCTTCAGCTCTGTGACTTCTGTTTGGTACTTTCTTATATTTTCTACCTCTGAAGTTCTCACCCTGTTCATCCATTCTTATCCCATATTCAGTGAGCATCTTTATGACCATTGCTTTGAACTCTTTATCAGTCAGATTACTTATCTCTGTTTAACTGAGGTCTTTTTCTGAAGTTTTGTCTTGTTCTTTTGTTTGGAACATATTCCTCTGTGTCCTCATTTTGCTTGACTCTCTGTGTTGTTTCTATGAATTATGCAAACTACCTCTCTCAGACGTGAAGGAGTGGCCTTTTTAGGAGATAGGCCTTATTGTTCAAACTTGTCCTAGCTCTTATTTGCCTTTCAAAACTTTGTGATTATTATTTTTTTTCTTTATTTTTTTTAAACATTTATTTAGTTTTGAGACAGAGAGAGACAGAGCATGAACGGGGGAGGGTCAGAGAGAGGGAGACACAGTATCTGAAACAGGCTCCAGGCTCTGAGCTGTCAGCACAGAGCCCGATGCGGGGCTCGAACTCACGGACCGCGAGATCATGACCTGAGCTGAAGTCGGCCGCTTAACCGACTAAGCCACCCAGGCGCCCCTGTGATTATTTTTTAAGTAGGGTGATTTATTCTTGATAGGTCCCAATTGTTGAGTGTGTGCCAAGAACTGTCAGTGTTCCAAAGGGAGGGATCTCAGTCAGCACTTGATTTCAGGTTGACTGGAATCTAGGTCCTTAGGCTATAGCTTTCAACTTATGTAAATATATATTATATCGTCCTATGGGATGTCAATCTAGACCTTGCTGACCTCCAGACTAAGAGATCTGGAGATGTCCCTTGGGTGGCAGTTGTAAACATTGGGGCTTCAGATGAGCGTATAAGCTCCTTTCTGGGAGGTACTCGTGAGGTCAAGAAAGGGCAGGAAGGTGGTGTCTCCCTGCCTGTGTTCCCAGAGAGCACCTTTGTAGCCTGTATATATGTAGCAAACCTGAAGTCTTTGCCTCAGAGTGAAGCTCTAGGACAAATAAATAGGCCTTTTCCTTGTGCAGAGGATATTTTACATTGTACTCTCTGTGCAGTGTCCTGGATGTGATATTCTACCCAGTAGTGTCTTTCTATAGTTAAAGTCCCATGGGGCCCAGGATTGTAAACTGCCCTGGCCACCAGAGATAGGTGATCAGGAGGTGGCCCCTGTGTGAACTTTGCTTGCCTGTTGGCAGGCCACCTTTAATAAGGCTGAAAGAGTGTTTAGGATGGGCCATGTCCTCAGCTGTGTAAGAGAAGAGTGCTGGGAGCAGGGCATGTCTGTGACTTTCTTAATGCAGCAAGAATTTTGGGGATAGGGCACAGCTGTGGTGTTAGCAAAGTTCCGTTCATGTGTGCCCAATTGTACTAGAAAGGTAGAGGGAGTGTGCAAAAATGGTGCTCACCTGTGCTTTGTTCCTGAAGACAGTCCCAGCTGGTCTCTGGCCTTCAGAAGATGCTTTAAGAGTAGCAAATGAATCACCGTCCCATATTTTCCAGTCACGTATCAAACTGCGGCCTTTGCCTTGTGTCCTGGGATAAATGAATCTGTGCATGAGCCCATTCAGAAGGAGTATCCCAGATTCTCACAGCTCTCAGGGTATAAGCCTGGATGTAAGCCCCATTGGTTTCCAGAGCCAGGTATCTTTGGTGTCTTTATCTCCTTGTGCAGGTCTCAAGGGTTGGGGTGCTCAATGTGGGTTACAAAGCCCTCACTCCTTTGGGAGAAGCTCTGCACCTGTGAGATCTCTCCCCATTATATATTGCCAAATGTGGGGGTTTTTGCTGAGACTACATCTCTGCCTCTCCTACCCATCTTGATGTGGTTCTTTTATCTCTTGTTGTGGAGGGAGCTCTTCATTTAGTTGTCAGTTTGTTTTGAGTGGAAATTCACATCTTGCTGTAGATTTCATGTGTCACTGTGAAGTGAGTTCAGGGTTTTCGTATGTTGCCATCTTGGACCCAAACGTATACTTATTTGTGTATTACTTAAATGACTTTTTTTTCTGACTACAAAGTCAGATATTATTTATTATTGGCATGGCAAGTAAAACTATTTTTAAAATTATTTTTGTATTGCCTACCTAAAATATGCTGAAAAAGTTTATTTCTTAAAGTCCAGGAAAAAGAATAACATTGTATTGATTTGAGAATTAATCTTATAATTGAGTGATAATGAAAAACTTAGGATTATTCAGTGTTAACAGCAATTTTGTTAGCATTTTGCAAAGCTTTAATGAGAAAAGTCCTGAATAAAGAGATTCAAAATCAAATAATTGGAATAATATATTCTTCTCTGTAGACTTCTTTTATGTCTGATCTTTTTAAACATAATGTGAATAAATATCTTCTTTATGTACTATTCCATAATTGGCAGTAAGTGTAAGAGCCAGTTAATTTTTAGAATCAGTTGACCCTTTATATCTAATATATACATTCTAATATTATATTTAATATTATGAATAATCTTTAAGGATAAAATAATCCACAGAAAAGTTGAATAGTGGTTGCATATATAGATAAAATCAAATAAAAATGCATATAAAATATTTTGAAAAATATTTACACATGTATAGTTAAAACATGTACATGGCATTGTAATTGCAACTCTAAGTCACTGTTTTCAGTCTCTTCCCTACAGCTTCTATCAGTGTTTATAAAATGAACAAGAAAAGCCCACTATAGACAGCTGTATAACAGCCCATTAAACCAGAGCTGCTCCAGTGCTGTAACTGACTCTTTGAAACAGATGTGGCATAGACAGTAGCAGGCTTCAGTGAAAAAAGGAATTTCAAAAGCAGTTTTATTATTTATTTATTTATTTATTTATCTATTTATTTATTTATTGTTTATTGGTATCCATTCTGTTCAGAACTAAGTTCTGAACAGAAGAAAAGAAAGTTGAACAAAAAGCATTTTTCTTTTTGATTGTTAGCTTCATCTCAAACCATGTAAGTTTCAGAGAGACAGTAGAGCTGCTAAACTACAGTTTAAAAGATTGGTGTGGGGTTACTTGCTGAATGCTGTGTTTTTTATCCTATAGACTATCCAAACCCCACAGAGTTTAAATGTTTCATCATAGAAGAAATACTCTGTTATTCAATTGAAAGTAAATAAATGAAAAAAAAATTCTAGAAGGAAAAATAGCAACTGAAATCTATCAGTATGCATGTCTCTTATGAGAAATTGACATTCTTATGTTCACTTATTTCCTATCATAACAGACACCTGTAATATGCTTTTTATTCTAATATCCAATATAGTTACCTTACATATTATCATGTATATATATTTAGATAAAAATGACCATTGTATGCCTATGTAGGTAATATATTATATATATGTATATATATAATATATATAATACTGTTTTTTTCTAATTTAAATTCCTATACATTACCACAAGTTTTTCATACTCTATTTCTTCTCTTCTAGTACATTTGGTAACATTCTTACGAGAAAGATTATTTAAAGACCATTTTAAAATACCACTTCTCTCTTAATGCATTTCATGGAGTATAGCATAATGCATAAAACCTTTAAAATAACCCTTTTACTAATTATTTTTAAAAAATAATTCAGTTTGTATGTATTATATCCAGAGTTTAGTTTAACATATAATTGCATATTATTATTTTCATAAGAGATTCTTCTGTTAAGGCCTGTGATATCTTTTGCTCATTGAAATTAGAAAAATATTATATTTTATTACATCAAAATTTAACTGAAATATAAAAGTAAAAAATGATTCTGTATTTGCATTTTGTCTGTGTAGTTAAAATTACTTTTAATAAAAACTTTTTTAAGAACACTCATATTTTCATTTACTTATTATTGTAAGGTAGCCACTAAAACTTATTTCCTTATCTAATTTGTTAGAAATCTCTTAAACAAATATGGTATGTTTGCCTCAAACAAATGTTGGTATGTTTATCATGAAATCATATAAAAAAAAAAGGATGATTAGTTGGCTAAGGTAGCAAGTCTAAATGACTTCTGATACACCTTCTAAAATGACTCTAAGTAAGAAATCTAAAATATCCCAGTATACTTCCAAAAGTCATTATACAGGCCAAAATTTCAAATTAACTTTCTCTGAAGTCCTACACTCAGTTTCATTTATAACAAAACCAACCAACCAACCAACCAGCCAACCAAACTCTCATTGCTTTCTTGATACTTTCAGTTTATCTCTGAATAAAGCTTTAGGTCTTCTAATACTTGTTACTTTGGCTTAACCAAGATAATTCTATGAGAATGAAGGACTTGATTCACAAATATAATAACTTAATGTGCAGATATTCACACAAATTTCTGAATCAATGGCATTTGTTGTGTCTATAACACAAAGTTTCTATTTTAGAATATTATAATAATAATCTACTTTCTTTTTGAAAAAAATAAGAATTCGTTACAGATTTGTCAGTAAAGATTTCTAATCACAGAAGAGCTAGTTTAGTATAACCAGTTTTCTTCCACTTCTGATATGTCAGTGTAGCTCCAAGATGGGAAACATATACACAATACTGTAGAAATAATTAAGCAAAAATATTTTGTGCCTCCAATTCAGTTAATTTTGTGATTCAGATATTATTTTCTATATAGTATGCCCTGTTAGTAGTCTCTTTTTGTTTGTTTTTTTAATAATGTTTTTAAGTTTATTTATTTTTGAGAAAGACAGAGAGAGTGTGAGTCAGGAAGGGACAGAGAGAGAGGGAAAGAAAGAATCCCAAGCAGCTCTGCACTGTAAGCACAGATCTCAGTGTGGGGCTCAAACTCATGAAACCTGAACTCATGAAGCCATGAGATCTTGACCTGAGCTGAAACCGAGTCAGACGCTTAACCGACTGAGCCACCCAAGCGCCCCTCCCTGTTAGTGCACCCCTCATGATTCGGCTCTCTTCAATTTAACAGACTTTAAACTGCTCAAATACAAACCTTACAGATCAAATGGGACTGAACTTCTTTGCATCAACTGTGAATTGGTACTGTTGGACAATAGAGTTTAAGATTTCCTTTTCTTATTTTAAAGTTCTGTTCTTTTGCTATCTCTGCAATTTATAATCATTGTTTTCCATGTCAATATTAGTATATGATGAACTATTCAGAAAGTAATTACGCATCCGTGAATAACTTTTTTGGAACGTGTTGTACACATATATCAAGCAAACTCAAGATCATAGATTTTTTTGTTTTTTTAATTTTCATGTCACAATGTCTTGGATTTTTCAAGACTTTGATTTACATTCTGACTTAACAATTGCTATAGGGTACAGGTAATAAAAGACTCTGAGATGGACATATATGCAAAAAAGTCTTGACATAACAGCACATTTCTGCATTAACTTTAATGATTACTCATGGAAATCATATGAGAATATTTAAATAAATGCAGCCAGTTTGAGTTCCATATCATCCATTCTGATGAATATGCATCGATTCAAAGGTTTGAACAATCACATCATTCCCTTTACCTCATTTTTCATGTGAAAAGCAAGGACATTCTATTTGAAAATAACATTAACACAATGTCATGATTGAGTATTTAAATGAACAAAAGTCAGGAAAATCATTTTCTCATTTGTCTAGAGCTGTAGCTTGGCAACATAGTATGTATCTTGAAGAATAAAACTGCTAAAAAAGCATGAGATATTCCTAAATAAAACAACCATTTATTTCATTTTCCTTGCTAAACATTTTTAAAGAGGAAAAAAGGTAATCTCAAGTCATTGACAAGCTAGTATTAACAATGCAGCAAACTAAATGAAAAATCCTTAAATTCTTCTAGTCAATTCAGTAAAGCTTTGCCCACGGCATGTAAAAATATGGATGATTGCAAACGAAAATAAGTAAGCCACATGGGCAAAGGGAAAATAATTGTAATCTGATGACCCACCTGTTCTCTCAAAGTGAATTATTTGTATTCAATATTTAGCACAGATTGCCTGGAATTTTCCCATGAACATTCAATATTTCTAAAACGAGCCCATACTTACTGAAAACTAATACAATGATTGAAGTGGAAAAATTCTTTAAGTTTTTCTATTCAGTTAATTATCCCTCTGACTTGCTTAAATCCTCTACAACATAATTCAGAGTGACACCAAACAATTCCACTTCTCCCCAACTAGGAGTTACTCTTTGTCACCTGGATTTCTTCAGAAAAGGGGGGAAAAAAGGAGAAGGAGAAGAATGAATTCTAATTTTCATGATCTTGTGTGACTATTTTATCTCAAAGTATATGTGATTACTTCTTCTTACTGGAATCAATAGAAGAATTAATGGTCAGGAAACCATTGGATGAGAAAGATTGAAATCAGAACTTTGAACCACTTTGATTCTGGTCAAGTTGTATTACTGATGCACTATGAAAAGTGGCAGTATAAATAAATAATGGTGACTCAGAAAGACTGTCTTGAGCTTAAACCAAGATAATTGTGCTATACTCTTACACATAAGTTTTTCTGCATAGAGATAACCAAGTCAAGACTGTATGACATAAGTATTGGAGATGGAAATATTTGATCACAGTATTTTGAGAAAAATTAAAAACGGGAATTTGAAATAAAAAATGATAAGTGAAATGGATGAAGTAGAATTAAGTCAGTACATACACTGTGAATACATGGGTTCTATGATTTAAAAAAAAGTCTCTATATTAAATAGTATTTCATTTTGTTCTGAGAATAACAATATGAAGTATATTTCAGATCCTGGGTAATTTTCCAGTACTGTAAAACATTTAACTATATTTTATTATAGTACCATATTTCACATTATTTGACGTTGAAAACCTTTTTTGAAGAAATAGCTAATGCTATATCAGGATATGTTTTTTGGTCAGCATGATTTGGGAAAAAATAGTTATAAAATTAAGGGCACAGTGACCATTATTGGAAAAGTACATAAATCAAGATGGCTAAATAATAGCATGATTAGACCAAGAAATGTGGGAAAGGAGCCTAGAGAAGTAAATAGAGAAAAAGGTCTTGAATATTATTGCTAAGGAATTTATACATTATCCATAGTCTCTGAGGCTATGAGGAGTTGTTAGGCATCTGATATGATCAGATTTATATTTTAAAGTTCCTTGATATGAGTATATAGAATATAATTGGGGAAAAAAGAATAGGACTGATAACACTGAAGTCAAAGACACCACTTAAAAATCCACTGCAAAAAGAAGAAAAATAAAAACCTAAAATGTTGTTGTGGAGATGGGAATAAATTGGGAGATATTAAAGATGTAGAATTAATAGGATTAGGTGGCTAAATTAAATGTAGGAGATTAGTGAAATTTAAAAACCTGGAATGAATTCCAAGTTAATATGGAAATGTCAGGAAGAATGGTAGCTTAGAGATCCAGGGAAGAGCAGTGGTACAATTTTTAAATTGTTTTTGTGATGACTTTTTAATCTAAATCTTCTTGACTGAAACTTCTTGATGAGAAGACATTGGAAAGTTTTATGGACCAGTTAAGGTCTCCTGTGCTTCATTAAATAAAGATTATTATAGAGGAGCATATTCCTTCCCTGTTATGACTTAGTAGGAGAATTCAAACTCCTTCTTTATAGTTATACCATAGACATGAATGAGAATTTCTTTCATGCTACAGCCATGTGCCCAACACTCTACTTTTATTTTGTAGGATTGGGACTCCTAGATGGGTTATTCATATAGGAAAGTGTTAAATCATGCAGTTAGATGAAATCTCTGGCTATGGATAAGTATTATTACGCTTTGAGAAAACAATGGGTAGTAAGTTGACTTTCAAGGATTAAGCCCTTACTAGAGCAGAAAGAGTAAGAAAATTTGGGCACTGACTCAGGATTTCTAAAGCTTCCTGGCACTGATTACACTTCCTCATGGCTTCTTAATTTCACCCTGTCCTGTCAGATGGTACCTAACCCTCAAGTCTTTTCCCTTAGTCAGGTTCTTGTTTCAAGAGAATCTTAGGCAACAACATGGCCTCAGGAGCAAGGGTGAGAAAGAAATTCGGGTCTGTTCTGTCATCATTTTCAGTGCCTTTTAGCTTCTCAGTCCCATCTTAGCCTGTTTTTTCAGTCACATATTCTGTATCCTCACTTTTCCAACTAAAGTTTTTGTTCACTCTCATCTACTTTTTCTAAGGAAAGAGAACACTTTTATGCTCTTCTATGCTCTTCTTGGAAACCCAGTGGAAGAATGTTAGATCCTGTCAGTGTCTAATCAGGGTACCACAATCTACTCTCATCAGCCACTCTGACTCATGTTTTTGTATGGTCTGTGAACTAAGAATCATTTCCACAGTTTTAAATGGTTGAAAACATGAAGAATACTATTTTGTGATATATTGAAATTATATGCAACTTGAATTTCAGTTTCTGTAAAAAAGTTTTCTTTTTTCTTTATCTGTTTTCCATGATTGTTTCCTCACTACAAGGGGACAGTTATAAAAAGTTGTGGTAGAGATTATGTGGCCCATTAATTCTAAAATATTTACTATCTGTCCCATTATAGAAAGAGTTTGCCAACCTCTGGTCTAGACCATTCCTTCTTTCATTAATACTGTACTATTCCAGCAGCATTCAGGGCATGGACCCTTTTTCTATGGGGCTTACACTCCCGGAGGTTGAGACAGCAATAGTCTTTATTTTGATAATTTTCTAGACTTCTATGGAGGTCTTTCATCCTTCAGACTCATCCATACAGAAAGATGAGAGCAGCAGCTGACTCACCCACCATGTTTTAACCCTCTTTTAGCCTTCTCTCCCTTTCTTTAAGTCCCTTACACCAGCATAAAGATTTTTGTGTCTCCTCTTTGTACCACTGCTCTTAGCCTTTTGAAGAAAACAAAGCAGCTTTCTCTGTCACCAAGAAATCCAGCTTTTATGATGGAAATCCTATTTACTAAAGCTATTATCTCTGCTGTGAATTTATAAATTCAGTTTTAGAGCTCAAAATTTGCTTTTATGTAAACATTATCTTGAGGACAAGTGTTTGTAGAAAGTAGTTGGTTACATGTGAATTGTGAGTGAAGAAGCATGAGTGTGTAGAAGCCAGAGGGAATTTTCCGAATTTCCTCTTATTACCATTTATTGAACACTAATTGTTTGTCTCTGCTTCCTTTTTTTTTTTTTTCAGGTACTATAATACAGGGTTTACCTGTGTTTTACTTTACTTGATTATAACAACAATACTATCAGTGAGATTCTATTATTATACAGTTTCTTAAAGGAGGGAGTAGAGATACAGAGACATTAAGTAAATTGCCAGAAATGCTTAGTTAATAAATGATGGAGGCAAAACTTGAGCCCTTGTTGATATGACTCCATGTGTGACAGACAGACAGAGATGCTCCGGGAACCTTGTTTAAAATCCGAAAAGGCAGACTGTTACACTCATCCTGGATAAAATTTTTGCTCGCATTGCTATTCTAACATGTATTGGGTGTATAAAGCAAAAGTATCTATCCAGCACTTTAAAGCATAGTTCTCAATGCCTTCATAGTCATTATAATTGTGAAACATTTGAGGATCATTTGTTAAAAGCCATAATTATTCTCAAGTTATTACTGATATGTGCAATAGTGAATTGAAATTTTGAACACTTCAATTTAGTGTATACTGTAACGCATAATTGTCATGGTGATGTATGGATGGTAGTGGCATAGTCAGAAATGGCAGAAGGGAAATGTGGTAAAATGTATACCCGAGGAGAGTTTCTCATAACCCTGTTTACTAAGTATGCATTTACATTTAATCTATGTGAGGCTGTCCCTTCATGTAGATGGGTTTTCGAAAATATTTTCCTTGCATACACGAAGCTGATTTTTAAATTTTAACATTTTAGAGGGAGCATTTTTAGAAATGCTTTGATATTAGATGGTTTCAACAGCTACCTAGGCTGAACCTAGCATACAATATTTTCAAAGCATATTTTCTTGAATTTATAGTTCACAATTTTGATGCTTTTAGAGAAAATGTGAATAAAGCATTTTTAAACTTTAAACAAATATCTGTGTCTACAAATTGGGCTGAAAATATGATCTGCACGTAATAGGTGATGCAAATTACCCTTTGATACATGTAGGGCCTAGTGACATGTACATATAAGAATAACAAAAAATAAAAGACACACTGATTAAAAGGGGAAAAAATGCTGTCCCCATTAGTGTTTGTCATTGCTAAGAATAGTTTCCTGGATCATATGTGAGAAATAGCAAGAACTTTCATATTATAAATGGAAAATAACTGAGAAATTAAAAACGTAATTAGTCATTGTGGTTTAATTTGCTTTCCTACACTAGCATAAAATATTTGGGGCACACTGCATTCAAGAAAATACCATTGTTATTAATTTCCTAGGGCTGCCATAACAAAATACCATAAACATGGTGGTTTAAAGGAACAAAAATTTATTCTCTCACGGTTCTGCAGGCTAGAAGTACAAAATCAAATTATTGGCAGGGCTATGCTCTTTCTGAAGGTTTGGGTTGGAATGCAGGGAGATCTTTCCTTGCCTATCCCAGCTTCTAGTTGTTGCTGTAATCCCTTGGCAATTCTTTTTTCTTCTTTTAATTTTTAAAAAATATTTATTTAAAAAAAATTTTTTTTAACGTTTATTTGTGAGACAGAGAGAGACAGAGCATGAACGGGGGAGGGGCAGAGAGAGAGGGAGACACAGAATCAGAAGCAGGCTCCAGGCTCTGAGCCATCAGCCCAGAGTCCGACATGGGGCTGGAACTCACGGACCACGAGATCGTGACCTGAGCCGAAGTCAGACGCTCAACCGACTGAGCCACCCAGGCGCCCCAATATTTGTTTATTTTTGAGAGAGAGAGAGGGCACAAGCAGAGGAGGGGCAGAGAGAGAGAGAGGGAAACACAGACTCTGAAGCAGTTTCCAGGCTCCGAGCTGCAGCACAGAGCCTGATGTGGGACTTGAGCTCACGATCATGACCTGCTGAAATCGGATGCTTTACTGACTGAGCCACCCAGGCGCCCTCCTTGGCAATTCTTGGATAACAGACACATCAGTCTGCTCTACGGTTACATAATAATATTACTGTGTGCGTCTTTGTCACTGTGTAGAAATATCCCCTCTTCTTATAAAGACACCAATCACTAGATTAGGGCCCACACTAATTCAGTATGACCTCATCCTAACTTTATTACATCTGCCAAAGACCCTGTTTCTGAATAAGGTCACAGTCACAAGACTTCAACATGTTTTTGGAGGAGAATACAATACAATTCAATCTGCAACATGCATAATACTTTAACATTATTTCAACCTAATAATTAAAGGGATGGTGGACATTAAGTTGAATATGCTATCTGAATAGCAAATGTAATTCAAATGCATTTACATCACCGTTCATTAGAAATTCAGATGCCTTACTTTTCTTACTGAAATTTTTATTAAGATAATTTTAGGTAATTATTTTAAAATATTTTCTTTTAATTAAAATTATTTGCAAAAATAATGCAGAGAGATCTCATGTACCCTTTATGCAGTTTCTGCTAGTGATATCTCACAAAATATAATATCACAGCCAAGGATTTGACATTGATGTAATCTACCCATTTTATTCAGATTTCCCTAGTACTTTATTTGTACTCAAATTTGTGTGTCTATTTTGTTCTATTCAATTTTATAACATGAGTCTGTGTATCCACCATCATAGTTAAGGTATGGGACAGCTCTATCATGAGTATCCCTTGTGCTGCACGTTTAAATTGTAATCATATAAATTATATAATCTTTTCCCGCCCCTACCTTCCCACTCTTAACCCCTGGCAATTACTAATCAGTTCTCCATTCCGAAAATGTTTTCATCTTTTAAAATTATACAAATGGAATACATAGTATGAAACCTTTTGAGACTGGCTTTTGTTTTGTTAGCATGATTCCTGCAGTTCCATCCAAGTTCTTGCCTGTTATCAAAAGTTCATTCATTTTTACTGCTGAATAACATTCCATGGTATGTATGTATCAGTTTGTGTAACCATTCCGGCTCTCCTATTTTTAAAAGTAAAATTTTATTTTCCTTAACTGTTTAGATAGAAATAACTTTTCTGAGTTCATTCCAAATATTTTTTATCTTTCTTTTCCAAAGTTCCTAAGTCATTTTGTTACAGAGTTCAGTGTAAGAATTTTGAATTGGTTCTTAGGATTTTTGTGATGGGTTTGAGTGAGGACTGTTTGAAATTATAGATTGCTAAACCATAAAAGAATGAAGAGCAGACCTTTGAGTATTGTTGAGTTTCCTTCTCCTTCCCCCTTCCAGGTTTTCCTGGGATGAATTATTAAATGTAAAGAGTATAATGTTAAGTCTTCTTCCCTTTTCAAAATGGGGAGAGTGGATATGTGTTACATAGATGTTTATATTATTTTTTATAAGTATGAGAAAAAGATATATTAGTTAATATTACATGAAAATTTGCCTCATCATGTAGAACTTGAAAAACAATGGTAGTCATTCAGATTTCTCCCATATGCAAAAGAAGGGCTTATACTATTAAAATTGGAGAAATAACCAAGATGTTTTGTCAAAAATGATTCTCCAGGGGGGCACCTGAGTTGAGCGTCCAACTTCGGCTCAGGTCATGATCCTGCGATTTGTGAGTTTGAGCGCCTTGTCAGGCTCTGTGCTGACAGCTTAGCCTGCTTCGGATTCTGTGTCTCCCTCTCTCTCTGCCCCTCCCCACTCACACTCTGTCTCTCTCTCCTTCAAAAATTAAATTAAAATTAATTTAAAAATTAATTTAAAAAATTAAAAAAAAAAAGATTCTCCAGGGGACCTGGGTGGCTCAGTTGGTTGGGCATCCAACTTCAGCTCAGGTCGTGACCTCACTGTTTGTGAGTTTGAGGCCCGCATCAGGCGGGCTGCTCTCAGTGTGGAGCCTGCTTGGGATCCTCTCTCCCCATCTCTCTCTGTCTCTCCCCTGCTCATGCTCTCTCTCCCTCTCTCTCTCTCTCTCTCTCAAAAATAAAATAAACATTATAAAAAGTGATGCTCCAATAAAATACTTGTTATAGCTTATTCTTTTCTCTTTCACATTATTTTTGGCATCAAACTTAATCATTGGTTTATGAGAACATAAAAGGAGAAATTATAATCTATTCTGTTAATTCTATATCATAATTCTTTACCAAAATGGTTTTCCAGCTAGTCTTCACAGAATCTCTATGAGAAAATCACTTTGTTTAATTTTACAGATCTTAAAATGTAAATTCAGAATGAGTATAAAACACAAAGATGATTAAAAGCACAGATTTTGAAATTAGCCACATCTGGATTCAAACTTGGTTTTGCTACTGACTAATAAAACATATGCAAGTTGCATAAACTCTCTTGAACTCCAGTTTTCTCATCTATATCATGGAGCTAATAATACCTACCTATCATATTTTTCATAGATAAATTAATCAATGTATGTAAAACACACTCAAGATACTGCCTGGCATGGACTCAGTTCCTAGAACTTAAAATAATTATTTAACAGCATTAATGTTTTATATTAAGTTAAAATTGACAATATTTAAAAGATAATAGCTGGAAAATTACAGAGGACTTTAGATGTGTATCAGTTTCACTGAGCTAGGTTTTGTTGCAGTAACAAATTACTCTCAATCTTGATAGAAATAACAAAGGATTGTTTCCTACTATTGCTATACATCCATCTTATGTAAGTGGTTTCTGCTCATAAAGTCACTTTGAAGCATAGTTTAATGATACCTACAACATTTTTTCTTTTCTTTTTTTTTTTTTTAGATGAGAGAGAGTGAGAGTGTGAGTGGAGGAGAAAGATAGAGGGAGAGAGAGAGAATCCTAAGTAGGCTCCATTCCCAAAGCAAAGCCTGATGACGTGGGGCTTTCATGACTTGAGCTGAAATCAAGAGTCAGGCGCTCAACTGCCTGAGCCCCCCAGGTGCCCCTTCTATAACATTTTGAATGTTGTTAGTCACTGTACCAGAGAAAAAATAATTTTATGAAGTACCCATTGTCTCCTAAGACTATGTACTCGTGACTCCTCGCTTTTGATCATAGGTCATTGGTAATAGCAAATTACATGACCACATCTGAAATCAAGGGGCAGAGAAATTCTTACTATATTATCATATACCTAGCATGTGAAACAGCACCAGAAGTTTTGTTAACAGAAATAATACTCTTTTCCATTGTACTGTAATAGCTCCAAATTATATTTCTCTATTTTTCAGCCTACTGGCAACACAAAGATGTGAAAAATTTCTAATTCCCATATGGAACATTTTCTGGAAACTAATAAAAGTGATGGGGAAGATGACTTCTAAAAAAAGGAATAAAATGGAGGTGCCTGGGTGGCTCAGTCGGTTAAGCATCTGACTCTTCGTTTCAGCTCAGGTCATATTCCCTCGGCTTTGTGGGTTCGAGCCCGTGTTGGGCTCTGTGCTGGCAGTGCAGAAGCTGCTTGGGAATCTCTCTCTCTCCCTCTCTCTCTGCCCTTTTCCCACTCACTCTGTCTCTCTCAAAATATATAAGTAAAACTTAAAAAAAAAAAGGAATAAAATGGCATTTTCTTTCCTTACCTCAACATATCCACATATTCATTCTTAAAACCAAGTTTGAGCCTCTAATACATGGTGGGCATTCACTAGATCACTCATCATTCTCATGTTGTAAATCATTGGAGATACTATTTATTGTACCACCAGGTAGAAAAGAAGAAATAAAAACTGGAATCAGATCCCCAGTGAAACAAGTGGCAGAAAACAAAACCCAATACGTGAAAACAAAAAGTAGTTGTGCTTAGCCAACTCAAGTGATGGGAAATGAAAAAAAAAAAAAAAAAAAAAAGTTAAAAAGTACTCACTGTTGTCTAACCTGTTCATCATTCGAAAATGATATTTCCATGTCAGGCTTCCTGACAATAAAACATAGAGTTTGTAAATGGAATCTTGCATAAAACTCTGCAGCTATATATATATATATATCTCAGTAGAAAATAAATGAGGTTGGATTTTAGAGATATGTGAATACAGTTTTGTGTCACACATACTCATATAAATATTCCTTATCTCACACCTTTGAGTCACTAATAGAAGTTGTTATTCTGATTTGCCACTTGTACTTGATAAATGGAGATAAAATGTGCTCATGTAAAAGAATCCATTTTTAATGTAAATATATATGCCTAGTTATAGCAACTAGTGTTAAGTATGTACGTAAAATATGAAATCTATTCAATGCACACAGGCTGTACTTGATTACCTCCAAGGGCTTATAAATATGAGATTTGAACTACTTGATTGGCAAAGGTGTTGAACACCAGGAAGAAAAGATAAAGCACATGGGGCTAGGACTAATAGCACAGGTTTTCTCTTGCTGGCTGAACGTTTTGGGTTCCTATACACAATCACTAACAAATACAAAAAGACCCTAGGCTGAGGATGCGTCTGAGACCACTCTCCTCTGACTTTCCAATCACAGATACTTAGTGATTACTCCTAGCCTTTCACTTTATATGTATTTTTAATCATTCCCAAAACTCTATGAAATATTAATATCCCAGGTGTAAGGAAGAGCTGCACTCAGAGAAGTTAAGAAACTTATTCAAGGTCTGAAATAAGTAGTAATTTGAATTTGAGTTCTCATACATGCTTTAATCATGCTAGACTTTGTTTGGTTTCAGGGATGTTCTCAGCCCTTTGCTCTTTCAGAGCTCAGAATTTTTATACATGCAGCACTATCCTTCTTTCCTGGGACGTGGCAAACTCATTTTTTTTCCCAATGTGCAGCTTAACTGTAGCCCTAATTATGTCCGTGGACCCCTTGATGGCTGTTAAAAAAACCATAGTGTAGTAGAGAGAATAAAGGCCCCCAAAGACAAACACATTCTATACCTCAGAAACTGGGGATGTGTTACCTTACATGGCAAAAGGGATTTTGCAGATGTGTTTTGGTTAAGGATTATTTGATAGAAGATTGTTATCTTGGTGGGTCTAATTTAAGACACAAGTATCCTTATAAGAGGAAGGTGGGAAGGTCAGAGAGGGGGGGGGCATGGAAACAGAAGCAGACATTGGAATGGTAAGCTTTGAAGATGGGTGAAGGGGTCATGAGTCAAGCATTTCAGGTGACTCCTGAAGCTGGAAATGGACTCTCTTCTAAAGCCTTCAGAAAGAATTCAGCTTGCTGACAAGTTGATTTTATCCCATAATAGACCTCTGGACTCTGACTTCCAGAACTGTGAGATAGTACATTTGTGTTGTTTTAAGACACCAGGCTTGGGGCAATTTGCTATTTCAGCAATAGGAAAGTAACACAAGTAGCTCATCAAAGTCTCAACTGGTCCCTTAAGCCTTAACTTAATGTCCTGCATCCTCAAAAAGATGCTCATAAGTAAAACTGAGGACAACACGGTGAGGTCAAGTTTTAGAAGCATGGTGTTGTGAAGTAAGAAAACAGTCCTTATAAGTGTAATATGGACCTTTACTTGAACCTGTCTTATCTATTATGCCTTTCTTTCCACCTATAATATCTATATGCCATGGGGAAGAGAAAGCAACTTGATATAATTAAAGGAAGATTGTGGCTTTGAGTTTCAGTTTTTCTATGGTGAGAACCCTCTAGAAAAAATTAAACCCTGAAGAAGTAGTTTTTTTTTGTTTCTGTTTTTTTTTTGTTTTGTTTTGTTTTTTAGTATCACCTAGAGATCAAATCAAATCAACAGAGAGAGTAAAGAATTTCCTAAAAGAGAAGATGACAAAGATTTCCTAGAGGGCACTGGAGACATCTATCAAAACAACGTAACGACGTAGGTTACATTTGTACATCAACTTAGAGTTTAATTATTTTAACTTTCAAGAGTTTTCAGTACCATCATATATATAATGGTACTATATATATATTTACATATATGTGTGTATATATATATATGTGTGTGTGTATATATATATATATATACATATATATATGTGTGTATATATATATATGTATATATATATATTTGTCTTCACTTTAATAAATAACCTTTACAGTCTTATGATGAATAGTATTCCAACCAGGGCACATCATAATCCAATGACATGTATAAATTCTCATGTCTCCTAGGTGGTGAACATGAGATTTAAATTTAGTACTAGTTGATTCCAAAGCTCTTATTTTTAACCACCAATGGGAAAAGAACTTAGACATTTGACTGTAATGTCTATGTAGAAAATCTTTTCATTGTTTGACAACAGAAATGCCTATGGGCACCTGGGTGGCTCAGTCCGTTAGGCATCTGACTTTGTCTCAGGTCATGATCTCATGGTTTGTGAGTTCAAACCCCACGTTGAGCTCTGTGCTGACAGCTCAGAGCCTGGAACCTTCTTCAGGTTCTGTGTCTCCCTCTCTCTCCTCCCCTCCCCCTCTCATGCTCTGTCTCTATTTCTCTCTTAGAAATAAATATTAAAAATATTTTTTTAATTAAAAAAATGCCTAGGGTGGTCCTGCACTACCACAAAAGAATTCATGAAACCTGAAATGGAAAAATCTGACAGTCAAAGGAAGGTTTCAGACGGGGACCTCTTAAAGTCTGTCTTGGGAAGAATCAGGTCTTTGTTTTTTTGCTTTAATTTCTTTTATTTATTTATTTATTGTTTTCAATCTTTTGTAAGACCAATGCTTTGTAAAACACTGTAAAAATAAATTTCAGATTTGGGGCTTTCATTGTTGTTTATTGGTTAAAAAAAATTGATGACAGACACTAGTTTGTGCACCCTCTTCATGTAGCAGTGATTTAGACAGCACAGTGATCCACATAATATATTTTCAAAATGTATCAGTTTAACACAAAATAACAGGTGTCTCAGATGGCTACATCAGTGTCCATTCAAATGTGCATTTAAATGAATAGCACTTTGCTGCTAGAACCCTTGCTAAATATTACAGATGCCTACAATTTCCTGGGGTGAAGTTCAATGACTCAGAACTCCACATAGGAGGTTTCCTAAAATTTCTATTCAAACTTTTGTCCTAATCTTCAATTATTCCAACTTACAGCAACAGATAAAATATCTTCTTTTATCTACCAGTGCCACACTCCCTTTACAAATAACTTTTACATCACCCTGCATCACCTCTGTCCCTAAAATTTTTTTCAGCCCCACCAGTTGACAGTAGAAGGCTAATTTTACCGGCCTAAGAATTTGGTGAATTTGTAGCTTCCAGTCCAGGCTAATGCATTTTTCTCTATTCCTCAGTCTTTCCATCTGGGAAAAATAATAGATAGATAGATAGATAGATAGATAGATAGTAGATAGATAGATACATACATACATACATATCATTATAACTGTATTTACCTAATAAGGTTATTACCAACTTTAATATGTACTGTATTTGGCATAAGACAAATGCTTTCTAAGTGTCATAATATTATTATTTCTCATAAAGTGAAGCCCAAGTGTTTGCCTTAGAAGTATAGCTTATTATATTTAAAATGAGTTTTAGGGCACCTGGGTGGCTCAATCGGTTGAGCGTCCTACTTAAGCTTGGGTCATCATTTCACGATTTGTGGTTTTGGGCCCTGTGTCGGGCTCTGTGCTGACAGCTCAGAGCCTGGAGCTTGTTTCTGATTCTGTGTCTCCCTCTTATTCTGCCTTTCCCCTGCTTATACTCTGTCTCTGTCTCTCTCTCAAAAATAAACGTTAAAAAAATAAATAAAATGAGTTTTAAAAAGTTCTTTTTTATTTGAAGCTTAAAATCTGTCTTTTCATTGAAGGTATTTAGATTATTGACCTTTAATATAATTGTTGGAATGTTTGATTTTAAGTCTACCATATTGTCTTTGTTTTCTAATTATCTCAATTATTTGTTTCATATTCCCCTTAATATGCCTTCTTTTAGATTAATTGGGTATTTTTCTCATTCCCTTTTATCTTCTTTGTAGGCTCATAAACTATAACTCTTTGCTGTGATAATTTAGTGGTTGTATTAGGGTTTATAGTATACATTTGTAACCTCTCTGATAGATGGTATCTTCATTGCTGTTTTTTTTTTTTCTTCTTCTTCTTAACATATTCTGCTTATTTTTTTTAGTTGGTTTAGACAGAAGGGTAAATCTGACCCTTATTATTCCATCTTGCTTGGAGCAAAAGTTCTATTGAATATAATTTTATCTTACTATTCCTCTTCTGGAATTCTCATATATATATACATGATATATATGTATGATATATATGAGATATATATATATATATTGAGATATATACATATATATCTCAATATATATATATGATACTCCACTGCATTATATTATATAAAGTAAAAACATAGAAAACAAAATTGAAACTTCTATCCTCTACTCATATACTTAGAAAAATATAGAACCTGTTTAAATAATCAGATATTGACATTATAAGGGGAAAAAGGACCAAAAATGTTTCCTTAATATTTTTTCATGTTGAATATCTGCCTAAATGATAACTTTTTGATACATTGGGTTAAGTAAATTATCTTATAAATTTTTCACATTTTACTTTTTGATGTAGTTACTGGAAAGTTTAAAATCACATAGAACATGTTATTATATTTCTATTGAACTAGTGTTGATAGTAGTAATTATGTTTTGATGTGTACATCAGATATTTAATTTATTAAGAAATGGTTTGAAAAGTCAGTATATTCTATGGGCATAAGCTTAGAGGATTGAAGATATCATAGACACTCCATTATAAAAGAAGTCCTACATACTAAGAATTTTACTGGAAAGGCAGATCTGAAACCTGTCACTGAATTTTGCTACTTAGGCATTCACTTTTAAATAATGAATTAATCACCATAAATCAAAGAAATTAAAAAATGATACAACCAGTCTGTCTTTTGGGAAACAGAGAGAGAGAGAGAAGAAGGGCCAAAGTGTCATCAAGGCTCTAGACATTGCTAACCAGCAGTTTAATGTTTGACAATTTATTTGGACCCTGAGTCCTTAGACAATTTAACTAGGTGAAAAACTCCTTTCTACATTAAAATCATAAATATGAAAAGAAATAAGTCAACAGACATATTATCACTATGCAAAACCCAGATTTTTAAGTGTATGGTTAGGTAAGTAAGATTTAAACAGAACAATTTGTGAACAAATGCATTAGATACGATAGAGATTCCTTGAAACATAATGAGATAGCCCTGAATTTGACTTTTGAGAAATGTGTGAAGGTAAAGGCTAAGCTACTTTAACAAAGTAAATGAAATAGAAGCTTATCTCCTTTTCAAATTGTGTCTAGTCTATCCAGGCTTTCAGAGAGAATGCTACTAACCACTGTTATTTAGTGGCTTAGGCTAATTCTATATATCGTATGATTCCCTACGGTGTTGATATTGTCTACATAGTTAAATCTAGGTTGCTGCAGTATCCTTATGCTGATTCATGAGAAGAAGGGAAAATAAATCCAGGGCAATTTACTTTTAAGCAAGTCATATGGAAGTTGCCCATATTACTTCTGCTTACATACCATGAATAGGAATTTAGTGACATGACCACACAAGCTACAAGGGATGCCGGAAAATATATTCCCAAATGGGCAGTTATATGCTCAGCTAAAATTATTTTATTGTGCAACAATGGGAATAATGAGGCCTACTAGAGATAAAGAAACCTGGCTGTGATTGATTATCTAAATGTATGGACTTATGCTTTAACACATGTGCACACTGGCACAGCCAAATTTTAATAGCAAATGTGGATTTTTTTAGTTGTGTAATCTTTGTTAGAAATGTTTAAGGAAGATATAATTAATTGTAGGGAGAGTAATCTTAAGGGGAATTGCAGAATTATGATAAATTCTGATACTTTTCAATGTGGTTTCATCATCATTTGTCATTACATTACATCTACAGAGATTTTTGGGAAAAAGGGAGAACAAGTTTTTGACGACAATTTGCAAATTTTATTTCTGCCTTCATCATTTCAAAAAGTCTTTTAACTGAGTGAATTTTTTAGTTTCTGAGTTTCACCTTTCCTATATGTAAAAATGAAAGAAGAGAACATATTTCCAATTATTTTGAGGGGTTAAATGAGAAAATATATGTGAAACTACCTAGAATATGGTTAAAATTCAGTATTTACTATGTGTTAAATAAATCAAGGAAAAATGAAAATCTTTAGTAGGGTTTATCTCATGTACTATAATGACCATAAGTATATTTTGCATTAAGAACTTCAGTGAAGAGTGTTTGGAAGAAGTCAGATCATAGGTCTTACAGGCCATGGTAATGATTTTGGATTTATCTTTGGAGCATTGAGAAGCCATTGAATAGGTTAAAGGAAGACAATTATAGGGTTAAATTTTCATATTCTACAAGGATCACTCTAGCTGCTATGTGTAGGGAAATTGTAAAAACTGTATATCTTGAATTAAATTAAAATGAAAATGCAACTTAACAAAATTTGTGGGATATAGCAAAAGCAGTGCTTAAAAGGAAATGTATAGCATCGAATGTATATATTAGAAGAAATAGCTAAAATTAATAATTTAAGATTTCACCTCATGAAATTAGAAAAAGGAAAGCAGGGCATACCAAAAATAAGCAGAAGAAAATAAATAATGAGAAACAGAGCAGAAAGCAATAAAATTGAAAATAGGAAATCAATGGAAAAAAAATCAGTAAAACCAAAAGCTGGTTCTTTGAAAAGATCAAAAGAATCGATAAGCCTCTAGCCCAGACTAACTAGGAAGAAAAGAGAGAGGATTCAAATCACTAATATCAGAAATGTAAGAGGGGATATCACTTTAGATCTCATGAAAATTAAAATAATAATAAATACTATGAATAAACCGATTCTGACAAATTAGATAACCTGGATGAAACGGACCAATTCCTAAAATATGCAATCTGCCAAAACTCATTCCATAAGAAATAATCTGAATATTCCTGTATCTATTAAAGGCATAAAATCAATACTTGATAATCTTTGAAAACAGGGGGAAAAAAAGACCCAGATGTGTTGACTGGTGAGTTCTACCAAACATTTAAAGAAGAAATTACACCAATTCTCTACAGTCTTTTGTGGAGAAGGAATTATTTCCTATCTTTGTAGGATAGGAAGCAGAGGAAATATTCCTAACTCATTCCATGAGGCCAGCATTACCCTAATACCAAAACCAGGAAAAGACATTCTAAGGAAAGAAACTAAACCAATGTCTCTCATGAATAATTATATAAAAATCATCAACAAAATGTCAGCAAATCAAATCTAACAATGTATAAAGAGAATTTTACAGCACAACCAAGTGAGATTTGTCTCAGATATGCAAGGCTGATTTAACATGTGAAACTCAGTTACTGATATTTGTCATATCAGTAGGCTAAAAAAGAAAAGCCATGTGATCATATTAATAGGTGAAGAAAAAGCACTTGGCAACATCCTTTATCCACTCATAATAAAAACCCTCAATAAAGTAGGAATAGCAGGAAACTTTCTCAACTTGATCAGGAATATCTAAAAGGACCTATATATAACATTCTACTTAATAGTGAGAAACTTGACGCTTTCCCACTAAGATCAGGAACAAGGTAAGGATGTTCTCTCACCACCTCTTTTCAACATTGTGCTGGAAGTTCTAGCTAATGTAGTAAGATAGGAAAAGGAAAAATGTAGACAGATTGGGAGAAAATAAATCTTTTTTTTTGCACATGAAATCATCTATTTATAAATATGAATTTCCAACAAATCTTCTGGAACTAATAAGTGATTATTATAAGGTTGCAGGATATAAGATTAATTGACAAAAGTCAATTACTTTCTCATATCCCACAATAGACAGTGAAATTTGAAATTAAAAATGCAATAATATTTACATTGGCACCCTTCCAAAATGAAATAGGTATAAATCTAGCAAAATCTGTATAGGACCTATATGAAGACAACTACAAAACTCTGATTAATGAAATTAAAGAACTAAATGAGTCATCTTCCATGTTCATGTTCATGGATAGAAAGACTGTTGTCAAGATGTCATTTCTTCCCAAATTGATTTATTGATTCAATGAAATCCAAATCAAAATCCCAGCAAGTTATTTTGTGGCTATTGGCAAACGGTTTCTAAAGTTTATATGGAGAAGGAAAAGATGCAGAATAGCAAACACAACATGAAGGGAGAACAAAATTGGAGGATTGATAACATTCAACTTCAAGACTTATTATAAAACTAAGGTACTCAAAACAGTGTGGTATTTGCGATATGACAGACAGATCAGTGTAATTGAATAGAGAGCTCAGAAATAGATTCACATATATATAGTCAACAGATCTTTGACCAAGGAGAAAAGCAAAACAATGGAGCAAAGAAGCTTCTTAACAAATGAATCTGGAACAACTGGATATCTGCATGCAACAAACAAGCAAACAAAAACCACACCAAACCAAAACAAACAAAAACTAGACATGGGCCTTATGCCATTCACAAAAATGAAATCAGAAATCATTGATCTAAATGTAAAATGTAAAACTTTAAAACTTCTGGGAGACAACCTAGATGACCTTGACTATGGCAATGACTTTTTAGATACAAAACTAAAGGCACAATCTGTAAAAGAAAAATTGTTGAGCTAGAATTCATTAAAATTAAAAACTCTACTCTGGAAAAGACAACATCAAGAGAATGAGAAGACAAGCCACCAACTGGGAGAAAATATTTGCAAATAACACATCTAACAAAGGACTGTTAGCCAAAAGATGCAAAGATCTTAATAATAAGGAAACAATCCAATTAAGAAATGGTCCAATGACCTTAACAGCAGCTTCACCAAGGAAGATATGCAGATGGCAAATAAACATGTGAAAAGGTGTTCAACATCATACATCATCAGGGAAATGCAAATTAAAACAGCATTGGTATACCATTATGCGCAATTAGAATGGCCAAAATCTGAAACACTGACAACATCAAATGCAGATGAAAATGTGGAACAACAGGAACTATCCTACATTGCTGGAGGAAATGCAAAATTGTACAGATACTTTGGAAGACAGTTTGGCAGATTGCCTACAAAACTAAACATACTATTTCCATATAATCCAGCAATCCCATTCCTGATGTTTATCCAAAGGAGTTGAAAACTTATGTCAACACAAAAATCTATACCTGGATTTTTATGGAAACTTTATTCATAATGGCTTATACTTGGAAGCAACCAAGATGTCCCTGAGTAGGTGAACAGAAAATAAACTGTGGTACAAGCAGACAATGCAAAATTATTCAGTACTCAAATGATCTATCAAGCTATGGAAAAACATGGGGAAACTTAAGTGCATATTATTAAGTGAAAAAGCAACTCTGAGAAGGCTACATACTCTATGGTTCCGATAATATGCTATTCTGGAAAAGGCAGAATTGAGGAGACAGAAAAAAGATCAGTGATTGCCAGAAGTTGGGAGAAGGCAGGGTGGGGTTAGGTGTTGCACAGAGGATTTGGGGGGCAGAGAAAATATTCTGTATGATACTATAATGGTAGATATTTGTCATTATACATTTGTTAATACCTACAGAATGTACAACACCAAGAGTCAACCCTAACATAAACTATGGACTCTGTTGATAGGTTCATCATTTATAGGAAATGAACTGCTCCAGTTCATTTGAGTGGGGAGGCTTTACATGTATAGAGTCAGGGGGTATATGGGAAATCTCTGTACCTTCCTCTCACCTTTACTATAAATCTAAAACCACCGTAGAAAAATTGTCTTCCAAGTGTCATGTGTGCCATACAATTTCATTTATATGAAGTTCAAAACTATTTATGGCATTACAAAATGCTATTGGTTACCTTTTGTGAAGAGGACTGGGACAGTGGTTGGGAAGGATCACAGGGGATCTTCTTGGGTACAAATTATGTTGTATCTCTTGACCTTGCTGGTAGTTTTCTGAGTTTGTTCATTCCATGAGGATTCATGGGGCTTTTCCTTTAGTATATTTGCACTTCAATTAAAAACAAAAAAGATAGGAAAAAAGAGAAATATCTAACCTAGAGCACCTGTTCTTATTTTACTCTTTCCACGTAGAAACTGTTGTTTAACTCTTAAAAATTCATGGTTTAAATTTAGAATGTGGCTAAATGGAGTGGAAAGCTTTGAGTGAGAGATCCATGCTAAAATCAAGGTCACAGGATACGAAAGAAATGTAAGTGAACTAAATGATTGTTATCTTGGGCCAAAAATCAATGTATACATAGGAAAATATACTTATTTTAATGTATAGGGAATCTGGAAAATGTGGCATCACAAGCAATTTAAGGTATACAGGACATTACTTACCACAGTCACACTCCCACTACAATAATTTTTATTGAGGAACATGATTTTATATAATTTCTTTTGGAAAAAGAGTTTAATTGTAATGAGAGAAAATAATGTTAGTATTCATTTGAATGTGTGAACATTTAATATTGACCATACAGAATTTTCAGTGGGGATTTAAAATGTGATATAGAAGGAATTTTAAGCGCAGTAAATTTAATAAAATGAAAGTTCTCTCTTTAACAAGAACTACATTTTCTTCATCTATACAACATACTTAACAGTATTAATGTTCTTTTCTTACATCTGTAAATAATCTTCAGAAAAAACTGGATAAAATGCCTCATCATATTCACTCTAATACTGACACTTATGTAGTTAAGTATGGCTATGTGCCTTTTAATGACTCATTTCATGGAAAAATAATCATTCTCTGAAGCTTCCTGGAGAAAGTACAGAATCTCTTCTATTGCAGGGAAAGAGAAATCTATGCAAGGCCCATTATGTTAAAGGGGGGTGAGGGAGAAAAAAAGGACCCTTGACAATTTTCACCTCTGAAGAAGCTATCTATTTATTGTTTGACATTTTCTTGACAGTAAATTATTGAGCTATAATCTGGAACCTTGGCAAATGATGCATACATAGATTTTTTTTTTCTTTTTCTTTTTTCAATTGAACTTCACACTTTGTGTCAAACAGCTGGAACCTGGAAGAAGGATATAAGTCTGATGTGACTTTCACTGTTAGGCTCTATCAAATAGCAAAATAATGAATTATTATAGGCAATAGAGGGGAATAATGGTTATTAAAAGAAGGAAATTCCTTTTATCTGGTCTATACTTGCTTTAATTCTGGAAAAGCATTTTGCCGTGCCATGTATAGCAAGAAGTCCTATGGAGACTTAAATCATAGAACCTGATCATAATTATTAAGGTATAGTTCTAAGATATGTCTATTTTGTCAAGTAAAAATAGATATTCTAAATATTTATTTAAGAATACGCAGGCATCTGGGTGCCTCACTTGAGGCATCTGACTCTTGATATCAGCTCAGGTCATGATCCCAGGGTTGTGGGAACAGGCCTGTGTCAGGCTTTGTGTTGAGTGTTGAGCCTGCTTGAGATTCTCTCTCTCCTTTCAAATAAGTAAGAAATTTAAAAAATTAAAAAAAAAAGAATCTCCCATTTTCCCACAGTTGCCCCTTGTTTATAATACATCCAGGATGCCCTTAAAGTTTCCATTAGGAGCTTCTAGCAATCGGCCACTGTATTCACCTATAGCCCATTATATATATATATATATATATATACATATATATATATAACCTATAAGGAGGAAACTAAAAGCATTCATCTTCACCTGTTACCTTCCCAACCTTTGCCATCAGTTGAATTTTCCAGCCTCATTTACTGTCATGACTCTAACCTAATATAATATCATTTTGCAGTCGACTTTTTAAACAATAGACTGCTGTAAAACTTATGCAAGCTAGATTTTAACTTGTAGGTAAGGAGACTGAAGATCATATTTTACATATTTGGATTGCAAGTAACACAGTGGAAAAATACATGATTTGATACAAGGTTTACCTTATTCCAGAGTTAATATTTATGCACTATTTGACTCCTATGCCCTTCTCCTTTAGGAAAACAAAAACAAACTAAAAAAATTCATAAATAAACCTCTTACCAACTGCTAGTAGCACACATCAATTTTGTTCCTTTTGTGACTCGTGTCATCTGTCTGTGACATGTTTAATTTTACAAGCTTTTGGTGGTCACAAACTCATTATTTAGATTCATGCTATTGCAGGATTCTTTACCTCAAAACTCAGTGTTCACTGTCTCACTGCTTTGAAGAATGAAGAGGTAGACACAAAATGAGCAGTAGGCAAAAGTTTATTAGAGTATAAGACCAGAAAAGAATAGTAGAAAAGCTCTCTTGAGAGAGGGGGCATTTGAAAGTGAATACCCACAACTGTAGGTAAGGGTCCTTGTTTTATAAGGTTCTGGTCCCCCTCTCCTAGCCTTTCCCCTGTTACTTCTCAGGTCCTACTCTTACTGGCTTGATACTCTACGTGCTGGGTTGTCTATTCCTCCTTCCCACTGTATGAGGGATGGTCTATGGCCACATCATTCCACGTGGGACATACATTTTATGGTCTACTACTTATTTGTCGTCAGATCTTTTGTTAAATCTCAGGGAAACCTGAGGGGGAGTAGATGTGTCTGTTACATTCTTAAAAGGAAGCTTATGCCCGAGGGGGTTTGCTGTGGTCAAATACTCCCAGCATTGTTCCAAAATGTGTGTTTTCCTAATGTTTTCCTCTCTGTCTACTGAATCCTATCTTTTCCTATAAGAATACCTGACAAGTAAATGACCAGCCTCTGAAGACAGTGACTCAAGATGGCAGCCACTGTGGTTTTGGGAGTAAAAGTCCCTTGCGTTGGAAGAACGCAAAGAACACCAAAAAAAAAAAAAAAAAAAAAGTAGGATGGGTAGGCTAGGGTGTAGACGATGAGGGACATTACACTTACACAATGGACAGACAATTCAAGTGGGCCTCTGTTAGAAGGAGGGGCAATAAAGTATGCTCCAAACTGAGAAGCCACTTTAAGATGGAAAAATGAAGGAGGCTACTCCACACCATTTACAAAGAGTTTTATTCAAGCTAACTGACAGAGGAATCTGGTAGATGATGATCTAGATGCTGCACAGGTACTCTTCCCCATGTGCAGACCTTAATCCACAGATTTTACAAAACAAGGGGATGTGCAGGATGGTGCAGGATGTGCAGAGGTCACAGTGGTGAGGTTAAGGGGTTTAACATTTAGCAGACCTCATGGTGCCATCTGTGCACCAGAGTGGAGGGAGGGGAAGAAACTCAGTTATGTCTACTAATTATCTAAACAACTTTAGGGAAGATCAGAACAAGCCTTTCTGCATTCTGGTCATGGCACACATTAACCACCAAGAGGCCTGGAACATGTGGCCCTCAAGGGAAATCACTGCATAGTCATGAACAAGATGGAGGGCCAAAGATGGAGTCAGTATTGTTAGCATTCCTATAAACTCCAAGAAGAATTTATGAAAACCTAATATATAGCCTTAAATAGAATGTGGACCTAAATAACTAGAAGCAACTCAACTTCCCCTTTAAGATGTGTTACAATAATTAGTATGAATGGAGTTGGTAATTCTAATCGTGTAGAAACTTGACAGCCATATCAGGGCTAGCAAAATGGCAGAATTCATATAGCACCAAAATTGTTCTAAATAGCTTCAGCACCTAATAATGTTGAAAGAAAAAACTCTCAGCCACATGAAGAACAGTGTTACAGCAATTAGTCAAAAGTAAAAAGCACAGGCCCACCCCTCCCCCTCTATTTGGTTTAATCAGTCTCCCATTTTCCACTTGAGTAAATCTAGATACGTCTTGTAGACCTTAAAGTACTGGAAAGGAAACTCCCATTAAACACAATTTATCTTAAGATACTCTAAATATACTAATACTTTGTCTATTTGAAAAGTATAAATTGTGCTGTAGCAAAACCTGTCAAGTGTGACTACTGTCCACTTTGAACTTCTAGAATCAAGAAAATAGATTTAAATTAATTTCCATCATAACCTGTGGGGCATATTTAACTCCACTATGAAAAGATGCACCATACAATTATTATGCTGATGGTATGGCCTGGGGTCTCCGTTTTCTCTTCCATCACCTCCCCCTGCCTGTCTCCTTTCTTGCAACAGCCCTTCAGCTTGGGGTTGCTTGTTAGATGTGAATGTTTCAGGTCTCAACCTGGGAGGCTGCTGTTGTGTATATGGGGGTGGTTTCTTGAACCTCTGGTTTCTTTCTTTCTTTGTTTTCTTTCTTTTTTTTTTTTTTTAAGTTTTAAACTATGCCTACCTTACAAACCATTGTCCTTTCCCTACCCACCTCCAGTACCACTCTTGATTGAAGCATACATTTTACCCCCTCTCTTCTAAAATTGGTTTTTGGTGAGGAATTCAGGGCTTTTCCCATATCTTCTCTCTCTTCCCTTTGTATAGGAGTGCTGCTTTTTCTTTCCTGCTCCTCAGGTGCCTTTCTGCAACATTGTCAGTAACATTTTCTTTGACGCTTCATCACTTTCACCAGAGGCCATCAGATGAAGTTACAAAGAGTCTCTGGCCACCCTCATTTAGTTTTAGAACATTTACTTACTCTCTACCAGGCTGAGAAATGAATATTAGATCCTTAGCCCTACTATACTCTGCTGTCATCATTTGATGATACCTTTTTTTTCTGGCTTACCTTTTGATATGTTAAAATAGTCACCAACCTCCTAAAGTCCTAGTAGTTAAATATGGAGAAAGGCCACATGAAGATACTTGTAAGGACAAACAATCCCTCTGAATTTTCGTTTCCTATAATTGTTTTCTTTAAAAAATTAAAGAAGTTTTAAGTTGTTCTTCAGTTGTAAACAACAGGGCTCTCATTTGGACAACCTTGGAATCCATTTGGGTCTAGTTTGGAAACTGACAACTGGAATAAAAACAAACAACAACAACAGCAAAAAAAACCCAAAAAACAAAAAACAAAAAAATCCCTTGAATTCTGAGCATGTTTTGCTTTGGTGTTACTGTTCTCATGATTCTCAGCAGGGATTAAGAAAGAACTAAGTATGCATGTCAGATACCCAAAATTGGAAGGCTTGACTTCCTGGAAAATTGCTATTTTTTTTCACTTTTCTAATAAGAACTACTAAATGTTGAAAATGTGGATGCATACTGAATTAAAAGCAATTCATTGTGTTCTAACACACACACACTGCCATAAAAAGAAAGACATTTGGTCTTTGTCCTCAATTACTGCACATAGCTTTAAAGCCCTTGTAATTTCCTGAGATATAAGAGTGATAAGATTGTCTTTGTTCTAATGAGGTGACTCTTAGGTAAGTCCCTAGGTATCTTCAGGATGAGGGAGGGTCACCAGAATATGTCTTGATTAGAATTTTGTAACTTTCAGCCCCATCCACCATTTTGGGAGAGGAGAGAGACTAGAATTTGAGGTAATTACCAATGGCCAAAGACATAATCAATTATGCCTATGCAATGCACCCTCCATAAAAATCTTTAAATGATGGGGTTTGGGGTGCTTCCAAATTGGCTAACATCCATATGCTGGGAAAATGGCACATCTGAACCTTATGGAAACGAAAGATCCTGCTCTGGGGATCCTCCTGGACTTTTCCCTGTCTAAATTTTCAATTGGCTATTCATTTGTATCCTTTATGATCAATTGTTAAAGTGTCTCCCTGAGTTCTGAGAATCGTTCTAGCAAGTTCTCTAAGGGGGTTGTGGGAACCTTGTTTTATAGCTGGCCAGTCAAAAGTACAGGTGACCTGATCCTTGTGATTGACATCTAAAGTGAAGATGGTCTTGGGGAACAAGCTCTAAACCTGTGGAGTCTGACACTAACTCCAAGTAGTTAGTATTAGAATTGAATTGAATGATACGACACTTAGATTGTATCAGAGCATTGGAGTTGGAGAAGTAGTATTCAAAAAGATACCATATATTTGGTACCAGGAGGGGAAAGAAACCTCACAAATAACCATTCTAGGCACAAAGAAGAAATATATAGTCAAAATCTTTATCTCCATGTGCCTATTTACTGAAAGGTGCTTTCCATCTTTAACCCTTGATTTTTAATACTAAGTCTGACATAACACTTAATCATATAGCAATAAATTCATTGAACAATGAAAGAATAAATTTATCTTCAGGTCCTGTGACTATTAACAATTTGGTAAGTCTTGATTATTTGCATCGGTTTACAAAAAAATCATCCTGCCCTTGCAGTGATTATTTTATTAGATAAGCTAAATTCCTTCAAACAATTATAATATTACCTAATAATGTAGCAAAGCAACTACAAAGTGAAATGGGCACATGCAGTTTAGGAAACTTACTCAAGTTTAGGGATTTAGAGAAGCACTTAATCAGAGACCAAATAAATGAATACAGATTATATACATTAGAGGGTGATGTATGGGAGAAAAAAGAGTAAGCACAAGTTGAATTTTAAATATTTTGTTTGTAAGTAAGATATTACATGAGCAAAGACCTGAAAGAGGAACAAGAATTATCCAAAAGTGTGTGGATGAAGAGGATTGCCGGAAGATCGAATAGCCATACAAATGCCTGAGGGCTAAAGCATTTTGGAGGGTTTTGAAGGAACCTCAAGGAGGCTGGTATGGCTGCAGCAGGGTGAGCAGGGGTGAGGACAGTGGAGATGAAGTCAGAGGAGAGACAGGGCTTAGGCCGTAATGGCATTAGGTTTTCTTTTCTGAATGTAAGTTTCTTGCAGGGTACTGAGCTGAGGGATGGTATCCTCTCTGATAGCAGTGCTGGAAATGAAGGGGAGAGGAAGGTGAAAGAAAACAGGAGGGCCAGTGGGGAAGCTTTGGTAGAAACTCTGGGGCGAGGATTGGTGACCATCCTCACTGTGGTTACAGCAGCAGAGGTGGGGAGGAATGAGCGAATTCTGGGTATATTTTAAAAGGAGGAGAACATCTTGTTATCACATGTTAGTGACCTAGAGAACCAAGTTGTTTTTGTTCTTCATCTTTGCTATTTCAGTGCATTGATCAGCCCTTGGAGTATGGGGATAGTATAAGAATGGAAAAACGTAGCCATTGGTTGTGAGAAGTTGTTTGTGAGCCATCTCCTGGGGGCTTTCAACAATAAATGAGAGACATTCTGAAAAACAAGGGTGCTACAGTAGTAAATAACAGGTGGAAAGTGTTACTTCTGTGTCTCTAATCCCTAATAAGATTTATTTAATATATAAAGGAATGAATGAATCAATCAGAACAGCTACTAACCCAATATGCTAATGGTCAGCTCACTTTTAACATGTAAATGGAAACTAACAAGATGGATACCTCAGGTTTGATACCCATTTGTATACATAGATGTTACAAAATAATTATTTTACATTATTTTCTTCAATTATAATAATTTTATAATTTTTCAATTTTTTTACTTGAAAAGTTACATATGCAGATAATTTCTTCTTAAAAATCCGTAAAAGTTATATAATTTATTGGCACAAACAAAATATTCGGTTGTGTTTATCTTAATATAGTGTTTTGGCCATCATGAATTTTTAATATCCAAAATATATCAGAATATATAACAGCTAAGTTTTGCATGAGTGATTAATGATATATGATTCATAGCAACCACCAAGTATATAGTGGGATATTTAAATAGGATATATAAGCCAAACCAATTTTATGCCAGGTCTACAATTTCCATAACTCTCATGAGTGTCTCCTCTAATCTCAATAGTACACTCTGACACGTCTGGGACAAGGTCATATGGGAAGTTTTCCTACACCCCGAAATTCTTCCACACCAGTTGGGTATCCTAAAACTCAACTCAGTTCTGATACTATCTAACTGGAATTAGCATCCATCCCACGTGTTAAGGGCTCTGTCACACAAAACTACCTTCACCCACCACCTCAGATGCCAATTGCAAGTCCAGGTTATTACCTGTGCTTCTGACCCATTGACTATAAATCAGAGGTTCCTGAGACACTCTCTTTAATTTTTTCCTAGAGCTGCTCATAGAACTCAGGAAAATGGTTTGCTTACTGCTCATAGAACTCAGGAAAATAGTTTGCTTACTAGATTAGGAGATTATTATAGAAAGATAATTCCAGGGGTGCCTGGGTGGCCCAGTTGGTTGGGTGTCTGACTTTGGCTCAGGTCATGATCTCACAGCCCGTTGTGTTCGAGCCCCGCGTTGGGCTCTGTGCTGACAGCTCGGAGCCTGGAGCCAGCTTTGCATTCTGTGTCTCCCTCTCTACCCTGCTCATGCTCTGTCTCTCTCTGTCTCAAAAATAAAATAAAAACATTAAAAAATTAAAAAAAAAAGATAATTCCATCAGGAACAGCCAAATGTAAGAGATGCTGAGGGCAAGGTGTGTGCCCTCCAGACTGTGTCACTCTCTTAGTACTTCTGCATATTCACCAACCTGGAGGCTCTGTAAGCCCTGTCCTGGGGTTCTTATGGAGGCTTTATTAAAAAAACCAATATTGAGTAACTCATTAGTCATTGGTGATTAAGTCAATCACCAGTTCCTATCCCCTCCGTGGAGGTAGAGGGAGGTTAGAGTGACAGTCCCAGCTCTCTAATCACCTGACAACCAGCCTTCATCCTTAGGGGTTTTTCCAAGTTACCTCATTAATATAAACTCAGGTGTGGTTGAAAGGGGCTTGTTATGAATAACAAAAGATACCTTGATTGCTCTTATCACTTAGGAAATTCCAAAGGTTTTAGGAGCTCTGTTCCAGGACCTGCTACGAAAATTAAAATATATTTCTTATTGTAAATCACCGTATCACAACCATACATTATTCTAGGTTTACAATTTCTACCAATCATTTATGATCATATTCTTAAAATCAGGAATCCTCTACTTAGTGTTTTATTTTATGAATCCTTGAAAACGATTTTTCCCCATAGGTAAATTTTGAAATTCTAGAATTACGTAGACTAGTTAAGTGATTTGAAATGCAGGAACCATTTCTTTTACTTTTGTATTTGGCATTCTCAATACACCAAAGTAAAATAATCCATTAATTGTACACTAAATAGTCTTAAACTGGTCTAACAAGTCTTAAGGAAATTTGCACACATCAATACATAGTGAAAGTGTTTAAAAAATATGGTGGGGGTGCCTGGGTGGCTCAGTCGGTTCAGCGTCTGACTTCAACTCAGGTCATGATCTCATAGCTTGTGGGTGTGAGCCCTGCATTGGGCTCTGTGCTGACAGCTCAGACCCTGGAGCCTGCTTTGGATTCTGTGCCTCCCCCACTCTCTACCCCCCCTCCACTGCTCACACTCTGTCTCTGTCCTTAAAAATACATAAATGCTGAAAAAAAATGGTGGTACTCCACCTAATAATGTTAGGTGGTCTTCAGAATGCCTAATATGATTGGCGAGTAAAACTTTCTAAGAGAGATTATATGACAAATAGGATTCTGTGGTTATTTCTTGAGATGTTTTCAAGTACCTTTCAATTGTACTAAGGGAACCTGTTAATTTTACTTACATGAAGAAAGCAGGTTTTTCAGTGGTTCAGATGTGCTAATATCAGATAATTCAGTTTTTATTTCGGGAGTGTTGTAGAAAGGAAATAAACTACAGCATAAATATGGTCAAGGACATTTTGAGGGTCCAAATGGGTACAGTAGTCTGCATTAAGTATTGAGTGTAGGGAAGAGGTGGAAACAACTATCAAGGAGTGCCCTTTGGTAACTGCCAAAAACATAGAATAAATTATGCAAAATATACTTTTAGCCGAGTCATATAACTACAGCAAAAAGAATCAAAACATATTATCGATGTTAATTTATATTAAGCTTGTACTTATTTGAGACTAAAATATTGTATTTGACAATGAAAGTTCTGGTGATTTTTAATAAGACATGAGTTTATAAAATAAGTAATCTATTTATACAAATAGTGAATTCTGGTGTCTTCTAATAAATCAACAAGGATTCAACTGATAATCCAGACTTATTTAATATTTCTGGAATTTCTCAGGAAATTCTTTATACCTTAAAACAAAAAACAAAATTTGTTTTCAGTCTCGTGCACAAGTAAGATGCAAGAAAATTGTAGGTTTGGTGGTAGTGTTTCAAAGGTTCCTGAAGTTGTGGAAAACAGAAACAAAACGTGTTGTGGGAATATGCCCGACAAGCTATAAATAAGTAATTGTATTTTTCACATTTGATCTACAAAAGTTTTGTCGTCCTTTTTCTCAGCCCGAGCACACTTTATGGCTTATTGTATTTTATACTGACTTTGAGTGGTTTGTTATGGTGAATTTACGCTTAGAAAAATACGTATGCTTTACTACTGGTTTTTTCCAGACCAATTAATCAACAAAATTCAAGTCAAAGAGGGGCTATTGGTCATCTAAATAAGGGGATAAATTTTAACTTTGAAGAAATGTACGTGCCTGAAGGAATTCTCCTTCACAACAACTATCATTTCACAAATCCGTTCAGATAGGAGACATTTAATGGCCCTGACAATCAGTCCTCATGTAGCTGACTGTTTGTAGGGCTTTACTTTCTTGTCAGAACCAATCAATGGCCTTGAGAACAAAAACTCAGTAGTGGTGAAGCTGGGAGAAAGGAAGAGGGGCATTTTGTGGTCCAGAACGCATTTCAATAAGCTTAAACTCTAAGTGACAGATGAGGAATTTAAGCTGCTCGGTATAATTCTACAAATGAGGTGTGTGTGAGAGGTTTTCATTAAAATGAGTCTCACTTCACACGGGCTTATGAGTCTTCCTGATGTGTTCTCAGGCTCTCATTAAGGGACTTGCAAAGTGTAAAACTTCTCCAATGTAGTTTTTCACACTCACTCCTTGTATGTTTATGTATATGTGATATATGAATTTCACCAGGAAAACATCTTGAAAGAGTATTTGAACTGAAAAGTATATTCATAACATGAATTAAACAAGAGTTCTGTTTGATCTTTCCTTGAGAGAAGTGCATTTACATTTTCAAATGTGATCATTTATTAAAGTGCCATAGTTTGTGCTAGACATCACAGAAAAGATCATGCTTGCTTGCCAGGGCACAGCTTTGGCTATGAGTGAACAGATTCACAAATGAAGTCTTAGGGTACGTTTTTATCATTCAATGAATCTTTTAATTCCTCGTAAATGTTATAATCATTGGAAACATGTTTTTGATGAATATCTCCAGGGCTTAGATAAAATAAGTGAAAATCAGTATTTAGAAAGTCTAGATTAATATACCGTCAGGTTATTTAAATTTTTTTTAAAAATGGAATACTCATGATCAGATTCCTCGTGTGGCTTCCTTTGTTCTTATTATTTTCAAAACATTTGTTTTACCCTTTGTAAATAAGCATACGTGTGTGCACAAACTATTTTTACAACAACAGCAAAATGTTTAAGGTCTGGGTATTTACACTTCAAGAAAAATAAGACTTATTAAGAGAAAACTGACATTTAAAGACTTAGTAGTATTATCACAAAATTCTTTTTTATTGTGATAAATTAATAGAGTATGTTGTTTTATATTTGCATAATGAAACAATTACTCTTGTATTGCTATTTTTATGTAAATGAACTCTACATGCCTTTTTAAAAATTCAATTTATATAATAGAAAACTAAATGACACTGAGATTGCCATGACTTACCTTGGTGACTTTACAAGCTGGAAGTTTTAGTCTTGTGATTTATGTTTAATAATTTAGCACATTAATAATATTTTAGATGTGGATTGTTGAACATAAGCATGCAGATTATTTAAATGAATATTTAATTTTTATTCACCTTGCCAGAAGACAGAACATGCATTTAATTGCCTGATATGAAAAATGGAAAAAAAGATCAGTAAAAATGGTAATGTCAAAAAAAAGTTTAAAATAAAATATGTATATCTCTCACTTTTGGGGGCTACAAAATAAATAATAATTGGCTTGGCATTTGACATTATATAATAAAAATTATAGTACAATTCCACCCTTTCAACTGGAAAAAGATGGGGTCTATATGAGGCACATACTCAAAATGTACATTTTAATTTGGATCTACTTTTTAAATTCTGAATATCTTAACATTATGAATATTTTACATAATGAGTCTAACACCGTGCATAGAATGGACATCTGATGAATAATACTTCTTTTGAACTTTCCTTCTATGTTGATTGCAAAAAAAAAAACCCAAAAAACAAACAAAAAAAACACTCTACAGAAGCACTCGTAAGGCAGGGTAGAACACTAACCACCCCCAATAGACAGAGTGTTGCTGTGAGCAACACTCCAAATATTGCAGAAATGAATATTTCTGCACTAAATTTTTAGTAAGATTGAAATTTATGTCACTTAAGTAGGGTGAAATTTATGGTGGAACTAAAGTCAAAAATGCACAATTTACATTTCTATATCCTAGATATTTTCCTTTCTTCTTGGGAGTAAATTGGCAATTTAGGGAACAGTATATTACACCCACACACACACGCACACACACACACACATACACACACAACTTTGCTATAACCATATTCTAGAGACTTACACAGGGTGAATTATGATTTACTTTTGCAAACTCAAATTCTTTGACTTTGGCTCACATGCTGAATTCTGCTCTATTGCAAATTCTGCTTAAGGACCCTCCAGTGCACTTATAGTACTTAATGTAGCAGACTGATTGGTGAGAGTTAGTAAGGGAATAGCTACATGTGAGAATTTGCAAATCAAGCTGTAGCCTTACCCTTGATGTCCTTTTTCACCCACGTTCTTCAGTTTTTTTCCTTTAGGCTCTTTTTCCATTCTCATCCTTTTTTGCTTTATAAAACTAAAATTGTGGGTGAGGGCATAATCAAGACGAAGAGTATTATTGCTATTGTAGTTACTTCTTTTCCCTGGCTGCCCCACATTTCACCACACCAATCTTGTCCTATCCCCACTTCCAACCACCATTCTTTGGTACATAGGACTTGATTTAAATTGTCCCTATTGTGAAGGCACACTATAAGTAAAGAAAAATCTACCCTTCTACAGTAGGCTGTAATTTAAAGAAGGGAAGATACTCAGTATAATACCTTTATTGTGTGTGTATAGAAATGGGGATACATTTCTTTAAATTATTGGGCTGAAATTATCCCTGTAACCTCATCTACAATTTTCTCTGATTGGGAGAATTATTTCTATCCTATTTCATTCAGCTATAGACAAATTTAGTTTCAAGAACTGAAATTTGAGAACATTGGAATGGTTCATGAGCTAACCGCTACATTTTGCTGTATTATGAATCAACATATATATTTTTTAATGTTTATTTCTTTTGAGAAAGAGACAGAGAGAGAGAAGGGGGAGGGAAGAGAGAGAGGGAGAAGGGAAAAATCCCAAGCAGGGTCTGTGCTGACAGTGCAGAATGAAACTGACTTGGAGCTAGATGTCATTGGGCTTGAACTCAGGAACCATGAGATCATGACCTGAGCCAAAATCTGGAGTCAGATGCTTAACTTACTGAGCCATCCAGGTGCCCTGAATCAACATATATTTAATTAAAGGGAAGAGCATAGTTTAGTTAACTTATTCTAGGCACCCAGGTTGTTGTTGTTTCTAAAAATGCACTATTTATTATTCTTCTACTTAAAAGTGCTGAGCCCTGATTTCTTTGTTAGTTTCCTTCCTTCCTTCCTTCCTTCCTTCCTTCCTTCCTTCCTTCCTTCCT
>NW_026057585.1:38537032-38615582 GCF_023721935.1 Panthera uncia
CCTTCCTTCCTTCCTTCCTTCCTTCCTTCCTTCCTTCCTTCCTTCCTCCCTCCCTCCCTCCCTCCCTCCCTCCCTCCCTCCCTCTCTTCTACCTTCCTTTCTCTTTCTAGTGCACACATCTCCATGGAAGAAAACATAAAGAAAAACTCCCCATAAAAAGTCTATAACCAGATGGACCGAGAGTTTTTCCCAAGTCTAATCCAAGTCTCAGGCTCCCTTGAAACTTTCACAGCAATATGGCATATAACATCTGAGTTAGCTCTTTGAGGCACTTACTGCTTGGAAACTTTTCCACTTAGGATTCACAAGTACACCAAATTAGTTCTCATTTTTAGGAACTTTGTGAAAATAAGAAATACAAGTGTTTTTCAGTTACTGTTCTTTTTTTTTTAATATGAGAGAAAATTTAGATATCATGATGAGAGGCACTGTTGAGTGTTACACTCAGATCATTAGTGATATTTTTACTTTAAACAAATATGCAAACTGAAAGTCAGTGAGCCAGGAGCTTCTGAGTTCTGATCCCAGAGCTCTCATTAGTTTTCTGTGCTGCAATGGATATGTCATCTGAGCCCTGTCTGTCTCCATCTTCTTATCAGTAATACCAGAATGAGACTGTGGTACTTACTGACCTCAGAGGGGTAAAATAACAAGTATTTTAATGTAAGAAAAATACATTTTAAATGCCTGGGAAAATTGCCTAGCAATATATGTGTGTATGTATATATATATATACATATATATATATATACATACACACATACACATACACACACACACACACACACGTACACACATACACACACTAGAGAAATAGTTTAGGTATATTCATCATTAAAAAAATTAAATACAAAACGCCTATTATACTTATGATAAAAGACAAGGCATGTCTTTGTGGGCTAAAAGAAAGAACTGAAATATTGCTTTTTTTGAGTTTCTTGGCTTCCAACACAAAGACTTTAGAATGCAACCTGACTCTCATATTATTAGATGTTTCCAGATATTCATGAGGTTTTCATTCCATGAAATAAATTGCCACTATCATTCTCTAATGATTCTCTAAAATGGTAAAATTTTGTGCTTGTCTTGAAATATAGAAGCTATAGTGTTAAAAAAATAATCTATTTAAACACAAAACAAGTAACTAATTTTAACAAAGCTAATATAACCAATAAGAAAGACTACAGAAAACAACACTTGAAACCATTAATTGCATAAGGGGCCTCAAAATTCGTTAGGTTATACCACTTTCTCTTGCTAAATGGTATTGGCCCTTTAGAAATGTATCTTATCCAATATCTGCTACCATAACTCCTCTTAGGGATTGTGAGAATTCAAGCTGTTCCTCCTGTGACATTCACTCCTTTATAGCTTAGAGCCAAAGTGAATTAATTCTTCCCACACAAAGAAAATATCAAATTTCAAGTAACACAAGTTTAGGGTTCACATATAGTCATATAAAACACTCTTTGAGTTAAAGATATTTGCTGTGTTTAAGTAATCTCTTGCTTAAATCAAACATTTAACCCTTAAAGTGTCATGCCTAAAATCTTAGGTCTACACTTGGTAAAGGAATATTATGTGCTTTTCTCAATATAGCTCATGTAGTTATGGATGAATCAAATGTCCTTGAAATTTGAAATTGGTCTCTTAAAGATGTGAACTCAGACTTGAAAGTCCCTTTGTATATACAGGAGAATAAACAGAGCATATTGATTAAGTTGGATAAGGTTTTAAAGGTTATCTGAATTTTCTGTGGTTGTATAAATTTATGATTTTTGTAAATGATATTAAATGTATACGGGATTTGTAAGATGACATTAAATGTATACATATACATGTATATGTATAAAATACATATTCTATTAATTTATGAATCTTAACATAAAGTGTGAATTAATGACAGAAATTGTTGAGGGTAGGGACCCTGGCTTATTGACTCTTTTTAGCCTTAACACCAGCTATTTTATGGTATTATTAATTATCTATAATACTTCTGTTGAATGAATGAATTATTCATTTTGGATTATGTGTATCAGTTAATATTGGAAGGTTTAAACTACATATGAATACAATATGGGTTCTATAAAACAGAGGGAGAGCCACATTGATAATTCAAAAGCCTAAAATATATTAAAAAGTTCATATTCAGGAATAATTTCAACCTCCACAAAAATTAAACTTCAACCAGAGTGGAAGGCAGTTTTCTTTTTAATAGGACAAAGCAAACTGCAAAACAGAGAGAGAGGGTCAGAAACCTTTAAATCCTAATCTCTATTTCTTTTATTTCCATTTACTGTGTGGCTTCAGGCAAGGCACTGGACCTCTCATTTTATTCAGTTGTGGGATAATAATACTAACTTACTTTATATGGTTATTGTGTGTGTTAATTAAATAATGATTGCAAAGCTCTCTGAAGACTATAAGATGGGCCATAAATACTGAGCCAAATTCCTCCACTCAATATCTCCCATTGGGTTATAAACACAAAGAATTCCATATATATTGGAAAAATGTGTGAGGAATAACTGTTAATGAGATTTTGAGGGAATTTTTGGTGAGCAGAATGTTATTATGCGATTAAGAAGGTATTGTGTGCCCAGTATTTAGAGCTAATGTTTTTCGGTTGCTGAGACAAGCCTGGGGGCTTCTAACCATCAACAAATGGTTATGAGATCCAGTTTAAATACTGTGTCTTATGGTAACAAACTGATACATATAGAATGAATTTAAAATATGTTTAACAAGTATATTTGCTGTTAGTATTAGAATCAGTTGTGAGTCTCAGATAACTCCAAACTACAGTATCTTAAAGCACATTTCTCTGGAATAATTATCTACAGTTCATTGGTCTAGGGCTGGTATGGACTGTCATGGTGTCAGATGCAGTTCTTCTGTCTCCTGGTTTGCCCATGCTCAATATGTGGCTACCACAACATAGTTCAAGGTGATTTACTCAGCTCCAACAACCATCTTCCCTTTACAGATAGAAAAAGAAAAAGAAAATGGATAGCAGACAGAAAGGAGCAACGCAAGCACAATCTTTAAACAATCTTACAGAAGCTTCCCTCTTGACTCTGCATATATCCTATTGAACAGGACTACTCAGTCACGTGACTGTACCTAGTAATGGAGTTCAGGACACACTACCCTGAAATATGGCATGTTGGTGTGTTAAATGTGTTAAGCTAGAGGAATTTTTTTGTAAAGGTAAAAGAAAGAAGGTCATTCTGACTGCCCCCTCGCCCCCCCCGACTCTTCCCTGAAACAAGTCCTAAAATTCCATGTGGCATATTTCCTCCCTGTATCAGGAGGAGGGAAGACATCCGAGGGAAGACATCCTTATCACTAGAGACAGGAAATTTAGGGTTAGGAAATCTGCACAAACAAACCTTGTTAAACTAACTTTTCCCTTCCTGGTTACTTCTTCACCATTTACTACCTCTAGGCCAAACCCCTTTCTCTTGAAAGTCCTTCACAAATGTACTGTTTTTATTTGTTTGTTTGTATAAAAGGTATAAAAGCTTCCTGTCCTGGTCACTTCTTCAGGTCTACATTTTCTTGTGAAGGTTCCCATGCAGATGTGAAAATTTAATAGTGTGTTTTTTTCTCCTGTTAATCTGTCTTTGCGAGCTTAATTTTCATACTCAGCCAGGGACCCTCAGAGAGTCAATATGAACTCTTTCCTCCCTTACAATAGCTACAAAGGAAGCACTTTTTCTGAGTGCCATGTGCCAACCTACAAATTCTATTACTCTGAAAGGAGAGATTTTATGGTATAACTTACAGTCCTGTAGTATACCCTTTGTTTACAGGTAGTTTCAGATTATTAAAATATATAACTCTATCTCAAGATGTAAAAAGCCACAGAGCATCTGTAAAAGGAAAGAAATTAAAGATAGATGTTTTTTTTTGTATAGTGTTAAATGTGTGTCACATGGTCGATTAAAAATATATATGATAAAATATAAATATAAATATATATAAAATATATATAGTGTATATATGTATAATATATATAGTGTGTATATATGTATATATAGTATATATATGTAAATATATATATATAGTACATATATATATATAAAATATATATATAGTAAAGCAGATTTGTATATTTTTACTGAATCCCTTACTCAAAAGGGCGCTGTGGTTCTAGAGAGATGAAGGGAGGAGTCTAGGTTAGAAAATGACTAAAAGAAGAATCATCATTTAAATCCACTGGAATGATTATAATTGCATAGTTTTGTTGGGTGTTGTATGGTGTTTTTGAGGATAAGGTAGAAGTGTAATTCTTATATCAGGGAGGTAACTGAAATAGGTTCATGGATCTAGATAGCACTCTAGACTTTGGAAGTTTGTATTAGAAACATGTTTTTGTGTTAAACAGATGAACTGAATAGAGACACTGGATGAGACCATGAAAAGTTCATTGCCTTCACTAGGAAAAGAGCTCAAAGTCTTATTGAAGTTAAGTAAAACTGGGTCAAGAGACAAAGTCTAATATCCCTTGTGCAGCTACTATGTACCATACATGCTGGGTACCTCTTCACATGTCCATTTATTCATGACAACACACTTCTGAGATAAATATTATAATATTCATTTTTCCAACTAAATATTTGGAAGTACAGAGAGTTTGAATTATCTGATTAAAATCTGACAGCATATTGAATCACAAACCTACAATTAGACTCTTAAGTCTAATTGTACATTAGACTCTCAATGAGTGTTCCTTCTGTTACCGTGATACATCCTCAAAGAGGTCCAGGAATGGCATCTTTATGTTTGAAGACATATTGGAGATGTCAGTGGATAACATACGTGTTTTGCAGATCAAAATTTTAAAATACTATAAATTCATTATAATTATCTGTATATCATCAGTTAACACAGTGGGTCAAGAATCGTCCCTTTCTTTTGCCAAATGTATATAATTATTTTGTTTGATTTAGGCCCAATAGAGTGGTTTTCTAAAGTTGAGTTAAAAGGAGGCATTAAACCTAAGTAAAAATATTTAAACTCAATATACATTAATATATAATTGTTTATCTTTGAAATTGTAATATATTTTTTTCAAAAGTATTTATGCTCTGGCTTGGGGAAATTGCCTGAGAGTAGACCCTACCATGCTATGAGTAGGAGGGTAAATTAATACTACCTTTTAGAAGAGAAGGTTAGCAATGTAGCAAGAGTGTTCAAAATTTTCCTACCCTTTGATCATGCCCCTTTAATTTTATTCTGGGAAACTACTACATAACAAATAATCAGAGATTAGGACACAGATTTATATACAAGGATGTTCATTTCAGGAGTATGTAAATTAGTAAATAGAATGAAACTTACATTTCCAAAGAAGGTAAATACCATCTAAACTATAGCACAGTAATGTTTTAGGATATTATACCATCAAAATTATGCTTTAATAGTATTTGATAACATGTGAAATGTGGCTCAGTGAATTAGAGAGCAAACCAGGGTCTTACAGTTAATTTGGGAGCTCTGTTTACAATGCCAACAATTCACTATCGTTTTACACAGAAGATGGGGTTTCTAATTCATATTGCTGGACTTTAATCAAAGGAAGCATAATTAAAATATATACATATATTTTCTCCCTTTCAGAAAATCTGGATGCATCAGATTAGAAAGGGTCTTTAAAATAACGTAGTGTTTTGTTTTTGCCTAAAAATAGTTTGGCTACTATTGTATTTTGAGTATACTTACTACTATAGTAAGGATGTGTCAAGAGTTTGAAATTTATAAAAATATAGTTTCTACATTTTGCAGTTGATGCAGTTTTAGAAGAACTTGACCATATAATTTCATTTTTCCCTTTACCTTGGTTTCCATGTTACAAGACAAAGACATCAATGATAAACTACTTCCCAGGGATGTTTTTGAGCATTAGTTAATGTTTGTAAAGCCTCCACAGAGACCAGAGGATGAATAATGAAATAGACTCTCAAAGTAGTATTATCACTCTCGTCTTTCTCATTAGTCTCTAAGAGGCTTCATGCCAACTGTTAGCATTTCAGCTGCCAGAATGAGGGGTTTCTATTTTAATTTTGCCTAGAAAAGTGAACGTTCCTTGAACATCTGGGGTTCACCTCGGCATAATTCCAATAATGCTTCTATGGAATCAGGTATGTGAAGTGTGATGACCAGCACCACAAAGGAATTCATATCTAATTTTAGACCTGCTGTTTCAATTTATAATTTAGCTTACATTTTAAACCTATTAGGAAAACCAGTATCTAAGTAATACATTTGAGATTTATTTGAGGTTTTTATGGAAGAAAATTTTGCTTTAAATTAAATTACATTAAAACCTTGTCTATGGGGAGTGGGCAAACAGAATGGGATTAGAATTTTGGCCAGCTACTTTCACCGTATTTTTCTATATATATTGTATCATGGCTAAGACATGAAAAAATGAATTCAAATGAAAAAAAATTCACTCATTCAAACATATGTCTTAGAGGTATGGTATTGTGTGCAAAATGGTGCTAGGGATAGAAGGGTGACAAAAACAATGAAAATCCTACCCCCATGGAGGACACTTGTTATAGCACCTACAAGACCTAGGATGATCTGACTATATTTTTATATATTCCATGAACCTATGATATTATCTGTCACAAGTAGTCAGTGCAAGTTCGAGGAAAGAATGCATGGATGGGTGAATAATCAAGCACACCACAGTTGTGTAGAGGCAGCCAAGAACATTTGCATTAACTAATTTCTGGGGACTTGTTGGCACTGAACCATATATGGGCCAATAAGAATTAAATATCTAATTTTATAACGTAGTTGTTGTTTTTACGAGTAAGGTGCTTTCATTAATGGAATAAATTCTGGACACATTAATATGGGTTGATGAGCCTAACTGAGTTTTTCTGAGGATCCAGGACATTAATTTGCAAAACTGGCAACGAAAGAAGAAGAGTGGGAATAAAGTAGCATCAAACCACATTTTATATGTTCAAAGAATACAGACAATAATCACAGTATCTATGATTCAAATTGCTCTTTAGGTCAGTGTTGTAGAAACTATATCTGATTTTTGAGGTTTAGTTAAAGTCCAGAACAATGCTACCCAATAAAATTGTCTACAACGATGGCAATGTTATGTATATCTGCAATATGGTAGCTGCAAGCCATAGGTAGCTACTGAGCACTTTAAATGTAGCTACTGCAAATGAAAAGCTGAATTTTAAAATTAATTTAAGTTTAAATAGCCACATGTCCCTGCCATTTTGGATAGGGGAGCTCTAGGAGGAGGAGGAGGAGGAGGAGGACGACGACGACGACGACGACAGCAACAACAGCAACAGCAACAACAGCAACAGCAACAACAGAAGAGTCATGGTGATAAGAACTGTTTTTGCTAAAATTTCTTTTTTTTTCAATATATGAAGTTTATGATGAACAGAAAAAAATAAAATTTCTATGTAACAGTTGGAGCACATGCATCAGATTATGGTAGTAACCATAACCTGGTGACAGGTTGTCCATTAGCAGTTGGGAGTTGGGAAGGCAAAGAGCAGAGAGTAGCACAGCCTGTGTCTAAAAGCTCCAACTAAGGAATGAGACAGACCTGGGTTTAAATTCTGATTTTAAAACTTAGAGCAGTGAAACTTTAGGCAGAATGACAAGATCAAACTCAACCATGATGCATAGATAAAAATATCTATATTCATATCATAAGGTCATGAGAATTAGAATAAAGCAGGTATAGTGCCTGGCATTCTGTCAGTGTGCAGCATGTGATTGTAATTGTTGTTGTTGTACTATTATTTTCTAATCTGAAGTCGTCTTAAATGATTTGTGTATATAGGAAATAGCATGATACAATGATGTTACTTGTTTTGATATCCATTCAACCTGAATGTCCATTACCTTCTGTCTCTTTTCCCTAGTGAAAAATTACTTATTTCATCAAGTCTTTTAAGATCACTTACACTACAGGTTTACCTGAAAACCATACAGGAAAGCGTAATCCTTTTTCAGAGTAGAAGAGGGTAGTGCCTACATGCTACTTTATGGTACTTTGTTCTTTCCATGCTGTTTTCTTTCTTCCATGCTGTTTAAGATCTAGTATTTAGGATTTTTAGATGGTTAACTTCTGTATTGTTTTTATTCCTATTTTACAAACAAGGAAATGCAGGCTTAGAGAATTTTTCATTGCAGAACTATTAATACTTTGGCTATCGTTATTAGCCCCTGGTACGTAGAATATAATCCAGAAATTTGACATTCTAATTCTGAAAGATGGAATACCCTACTTTGTCCGAGAGTTGGTGATGCTGTAGTCACTTTATAAACATCCAAGAGGAGTGGTTTCAGCTATGCATGTTCTGCATGTTTAGCAGGTAGCCAGCAGGACAGATGGCATTGGCCAGTGTACCCTATACAGTCTATATTCTAAGAGGTCAGATGGCCAGAGTGAGTTACCTTAGAGCTAACGGTTGTGAAATCAGTTATTCGTGACCAGCATTTTACAAATGAAATATGATGAAACAAATAGAACACATGACACAAAGGTAAACCCTTTTCACAGAACTTTTCATTACATAAACATGTATGTGTGCACATGCTTGAGTCTTACTAAATTATGATGCCTAAAATATTTTTCATTTGGCTCACATCAAAAATAAAAAAAAAAGTCTGAAGGCTTGTCTTTGAGGATTTCATGTCCCAAACTGTATTTTTAGGAAATATGTGGTTAATAAGTGAGTGAATGCAGGCCTCAGATGATTGTGCTAAGAAAGTAGACAGTATTTAAGGACAGCACAGTACTGTATGCTGCACGGAGGTTCAGAGAGATTAAAATGATAATTTAGGATTGAAAATGAAAAGAAAATTAGAAATAAATTATGATAGAAAAGAAGGACAAAGTAAAGGGAAAAATAAAGTCACCTCTTTAGTCTAAAAACAAACAAAAGATTTGTGGTGAGGTTTGCAAATTTTTACGGTCATAACTGGACTGAAAAATGCAGAGAAAAAATCGGAGTGCCTGCAGAAGCAAATGTATTATTTTGCTTCCTAGCACCAGGAGTTCACTCCTCACCTCCCCAAATTCACCTTTCTGCTCCTGCCCCACCTCTTCTGGGAACTGTTCCTCATATTTCTACAAACATTTCACTCCCAAGGAAGCAGTCGTTATCCTATGTGACCTTCCCCAAGAAACCCTTGATTCATCTTGAGTTGGGTGTATGACTAAACCAAGTGGAATTTTTTAATTGAAACTGAGAAAGGGTTACTCTCCTGTGATGGATTTCTAAGATGTAAAAACAATGCTTCCCGACCTATTTGGGCAGCTGTTCTGTAGCAAGAAGCAAAGATGAGAATTAGAGACAGTTCTGGTGGATTTGGAGCCATGGACTCCATTTCTTCCTGAGGCCCAGCTGTATCTCTGCCCTTCCCAAAGTTTGGCATCTAATCCTTTTTGGGTTCTGAGAGCCAACAAATCTCTTTCTAAATTTCAAGTGTGAGAAGAGACACTATTATTTGACTAATATGTTTATGGGCAGTACTACCAACAGGGATGGTCGTAAAAGAGAAGACATTGTAGGACACGTGAAAACAGGAGCAAAGATCAATAGACTAAGACACACAAAAACAATAATGAAATACAGAAACAGCACAACTAGGCTAATATGATTGATAAGTGAATGAGAAAGTTTGGTGGCCAAAATGAGAAATCTGAAGAGACATTTTAGTTTGGATCATATATGGAGAGCAATAAGAATGCATATATGATAAGTGTATCAAAAGTGTTTAATAAACCTGTTGTTTGGAAAGCTGTGGCTGAGAATGTTATTATTTGCTTACCAAACTCTGTTTCCTTTGTTGTCCAGTCTCATCACTATGCAACCTTTTCAAGTCCTTCTTGCAGTTTGCAGTTGTCATAGGATCGAGTTCTGACCTGTGGAATGTGTTCCTTGTGATGTATGCAGATTAGAAGCCTGGACCTCAGAAACCTCCCTAAAGTGGGGTGCCTGGGTGGCTCAGTCAGTTGAGTGTCGGACTTCAGTTTAGGTTATGATCTCACGGTTCGTGAGTTTGAGGGTTCTTGAGTTCGAGAGTTCGTGAATTTGAGTCCTGCATCGGGGTTGCTGCTGTTAGCACAGAGCCTGCTCTGGAGCCTCTGTCTCCCTCTGTCTCTACCCCTCCCCTGCTTGCACTGTTTCTCAAAAATAAAATAAAAACATTAAAAAACAAAACAAAACAAAAAAAGAAGCCTCCCTAAAGTGACTCACATTTTCTTTTCCCACCCTGTAACTGTACAGAGGAGTTTGGTGATGGAGGAGAGGAGAGCCACGATACAAAAAAGCCTGGGACCCAGGGGCCACATGGAAGGCTGCCTAAGTGGGAACAAGTGCTTGGACTAGAATGTGGGATAAAAATGCACCTAGGGGCACTTGATTTAGGACAGGATGGGTTATCTGCTCCGGAAGCCAGTGGTGGCTTATAGAATAGAGTGGTGTTCAGTTATTTTGAAATAATTTATTTGTACATAGTGTTTTAACAAAGGATGAAACAGTAGGATACTGTTAAGGCTAGCAATGGCTGAATGACTGGATCCTACCCATTAGCAAGAGGATGACAATGGATGGTGTACGTGAGATTATGTTTCCATCCCTGCTTCAATTTGCTCAGCCTCATTAGACCATAAAGAATAGCCTATACTCAACTGGTTGTAGAAAAATTTAATTTTAAGCCTGAAATATCTCCATATCTGCAAGGAATTTCTGGATATACTTCACATTTGTAACATGATTCCATTGATTCTCATACATCATGTTATTGGCAAACAAAGGTACCTAAGGGATAGATACCGTTTGATAGTTTCAGCCATCGATGACTATGTGAGAGCTGCTGAGAATTTCAAGGTTATACTTAAACAGGTATGGGCATGTCCTGAGAGCTTTGTGCTTCTTCATAAAATTATCTGCAGAGGTGATCTTTGAAGAATATACGAATCTTAATAAATTTCTAAAAGCATCTATTAAATGTTATATGATTTCTCCTTGTTGAAAAAAGCAATCTACTTTCAAATTTATTTTATTCATTGCAGTTGCTGAACTGTAGGACAGTCAGCTAAAGAAAATGAGTAATTTAGGAAGTATATGTAGGTGCCCATATATTTTATTGTAAAAATAAAACATCGTAGAGGCTTAATAGAGACGAGGAAGCCATAATTTTGCCTCATACTTAGACTACCAATGCTTGCATGAGAACTGATGTCAACTGATGGAATAAAGTTATTTGCTTTGCTTTGTGTGTTTTAGATAAAAGGAGACTTTTATATAAATCCAGGTAATTTTTTTTTTAATTTTGCAGTTATCTTCAAATTTAGTGACCAGTCTTTATCTCTTTATTGTCCTTGTCAACTCTAAACCCAGTATTCTATCAAATGCCAAATAGTGGATTTCATTCATGTTATCTCTGACATTGTATTTTCTTTATCCATTAGGTCTACAAAATTGTATTAAGTTGTATCTCTATGGTCTGCACATTTCCATTTCATCAGAAATCGTGATACCAATTCATCTTTCCACTATGTAAATCGATGTTTTAACGGTGTTAATTTTATACATATTAATACCTTTACTTGGAGGGGGGGGGTCTGGTATTGCATAACAGTAAGGCAAAGTGTAGTACGAAGTCAGATTGGCTGGGTTAAAATCAACCATGTTCTACTTTTGTAACCTTGGACAAGCTACTTAGCCTCTCTGGGCCTCAGCTCCTTTATCTATAAAATGGCAATAGTAATGATGCATACCTCAGAATCGTATTGTGGACATAATATGAATAAGTGTATGCTGTGTGCTTAGAACAGTCCCTTAATAGACACTAATGCTTGCTGATTTTTTTTTTTTTTTGTGTGTGTGGTTACTGTGGTATAATGCATTAAAATGGGTAATGTGGATGGGAAAAGAGATAAACCCCTGCCCTTAAATGCTTTGGATTGCAGTGGAGAAAACGTATGTACACATAAATAATTATAGAATGTGATATAGGTACATATAAAGTGCTTTAAGATTTTGGAAAAGGACGTGACTAGCTATTTTGGGATGTCAGAAATTTTACAGGGAGTTACATTTGGTTTAAACTTAAAGAAGTGTGCTAGAGAAAGGTAGGAAACCATTGAAAGAACAGAAAACAGAATGGGCAAAGCACCAGGAGTGAAACATGGTGAACATGTTCAGGAAATAAAAAGTAATTCATTAATTCAAAAATGGTTCATCGTTCATTGAAATTAGAGTCTTGGTTCTCAACAGGTAGCGGTTTTGTTTCTTCCAGGAAGTGTATGGCAGTGTCTTTATTCTCACAACAGGGAGGCACTGTTGTCATTTAGCATTTAAAAACCAGGCCTGCTGCTAAACAGCTCCCACAACAAGACTTCTGTAGCCTGAGGTATCAGTTGTGCTAAAGGCAAGAAGCCCCGGACTAAAGAGTTGGGCAGGCTGAGAGGAGTGGACTACAGGTAGGAATTTGGTTGGGATTCACTTTAAAAGAGCCTTCTGTGCAAGTAGAAAGACGCTGCCTTATAATGGCTGCCTGAACTCTGATCTGTTAACTCCCTGAGGTTCCAGAACATTTGCCATCTGATAATTGATATATTAACAGTCTGTCTCCTGTCAGCTTTATTTAGAGTGTCTTCACTTTAGGCAAGTAAATTCCACATTTTCTTCAGCCTTCTGCTCTTCTTAGTCATTGAAACCAGCCTTAACATCATTTAAGGTAAAAATGCTGTCCTCAGAAGTGCCAATCCATCTCCCTCTCAGGCCTTGCTTAAAATGTGTATCAAAACCATAGTGTACATTCACTGTTTCCTTCCTTCACAATTGTTTTCTGCATATTTTTAGTGGGCTCTTTCACTTACCTTTCTCCCTACTGCAGATGCTCCCTGAACTCTGTGATATTACACTTTCGTGATTGCTGTTAGTCTTGGAAAAACATAGAAGAGTCTTTTTTCATATACTTTTGTTTGTCTTTTAAGGTAATCGAAGGTACAAAGAGAAAGAGGGGAAGGAATAGATGTGAAAGGATCAGAGTAAACAATCACTTTGAAGGCTTTAGCTTTTTAGTAAATAGGTTTCTCTACCAACCCAGTGCCGTATGACTAAAGGAATTCAGGAGCATTTAGACAAGAGGAACAACAAAACTACATCGTTTGCTGCTTTTCCAGAAGAAAATCAAAGTATTGCTGAGGGTCTTCTACTTCCTGCTGATTTTGTTTTTCTAAAAATGTGTATTGATTTCTTCCACCTCAGAGATTCATAAATGTTATTAAAAATGAATGGCAGGTCTGATTTAAATTAAATGTCAGGTGGTTGATAGGTTTCATAATACTTTTTTTAAATTTTAATGACATTCTTACTTGATTTTGTATTAGAGGCATGCAAAACATAGAATACCAAAATCCACAATAGTATATGCTAAATGAATGCATAAATAATGAAGCCCTTGCTTTTTAAAAATAAAAAGGAACAGTATATATATATTTGTTATGGCTTGTTCCAAAGCCACATAGGCTAAATAACACCAAGTTTCTACTCATTAGATAAGACAGAAACCCCACCTTCGACTATTCTTATCTTTTAAGCATAGTAATTACTCAAGTAATAGGAAATTCCTTGTTCATTTGGAAAGCACTGCCAGATATCAGGATGTAAAAAAGTAGGACGGAGGGTTGCATTTTATTATAGTCTATTATAATGTCTTTGGGGTGAATGTCAACCTTTCATAATGCCACATTGTATAAGACTCTGAAAAAATTCCTTTTATTTGCCCAAAATGGCTTGTCATATGTTCTAAAAGTCTGAAGAGTAAACACATGCTTTCTATGTATATAGAGGCAATTTCTTTTCTACTCTCTTCTTTTGCCCAAGTGAGTGTTTCCTGGCCATAACCACTTAGACATTATATATTTCCAAATGTTTTATCCTCAGACACTTGATTACTCTAAATATAACCCCTGTATTCAGTATCACCCCCACCTAAAAGGCATTCAGTTGACCAGAAGGAAGAAGCAGGCTGTTGTGAAACCAGTACTCCAGGAACTTGACTAGTTTATCACAGGTAGACAATTTGTGTTATTTTCTCTTTGTGGAGTTCACCCCACGCTGCTCCTTACAATCCAAAGTAGCACTTTCCTTTTTCTGATAGTGCTCCCAGCGGATGCTGAAACACTCTGCCATCTCCACTTTACTGATGTGTGCATTTCGCCCCCCTGTGAATTACCTCTGTTGAATTTTCTTTTGCTTTTTCTCAGGCTCCTGCTGACAAAGCCTGCAGACAGCAATGTACATCCTTAACAGACAGAGTACCCTGCTCCCAGCAGGGCAACCCAGGCATTCACAGCTCACACACGTTGTTGATCAAGTGCTCCACAGAAAAAGCTGTCTGTCTGCCACAGGCAGAGGGTGAAAAATCTTTGACGATTCTCAGAGGACCCACCCACTCAACCCTGCCTATTTTTTTCAAAATCGGAAAGAGCATCAAGTCCATTATATTGAATATAAAGATTTTTTTTTCCTATTCCTTGCTCCCTTGGCTTGAAATAATTTCTGTTCTGGGGTCAGCCGTTAAGAAATGAAAAGGCTCAATAGAGTGTAAATTCGAGTTCGTAGTTTATTGCATCCCATTCTATCATTCATTCATTTAACAAATATTTTTGAATCCCTGCCATCTGTCAGACACCATTCTACCCCTAATCTGTCTTTAATGTTTGCCCCATTGCCTCTAGTTTTAAACATGTTGATTTTTCTCCCCTGTCACCACAGACATCTCCAGAAAAACAAATGTAACTGATCACATGTGCTATTTGTTGTGGCATGGCCCCTCTTATCGGGGAACATGGAGCTCTCTGACTTTTCCAGCAGGAGTTTTCAAATCAGGAGTTCTACATAGGATTGTGATGCTGAGTAGACTCATTTCAAATATCCATCACCTGCTGTGTCTTATTTTAGTGTCACCTTAACTCTCCCAGTCTACAGAAATGGTGCGGAAATTATCTAATAGACCTTACAGAGGCAGAAATAACTCTTTGTGTTCCTTCAAAGATTGTTTATATAGATTTATTTGAAGATGATTGCATTTTTTTTTTTTTTTATTTTTGGGACAGAGAGAGAGCATGAACGGGGGAGGGGCAGAGAGAGAGGGAGACACAGAATCGGAAACAGGCTCCAGGCTCCGAGCCATCAGCCCAGAGCCTGACGCGGGGCTCGAACTCACGGACCGCGAGATCGTGACCTGGCTGAAGTCGGACGCTTAACCGACTGCGCCACCCAGGCGCCCCAAAGATGATTGCATTTTAATGCAAAGAATAATACACTTCTGGCAAAAATTATGATTACAATTTATTATCTTCTTTTTAAAGTTTAGTTCAAATGCTAAGAGTGTTTTCTGTTGCAGAAATTTTTATGTGGCCTATGTTTATCATAATGCCTCTCTTTATATAACACCAAAAGTGTCAATTCGTTGGGGAAAAGACAGATAAAACAAATCTTTGCTATGACATTTCTTTAAAAAGCTATTTAAACCTTTTTTGATTTCACAAGAGAATTTGAAAAATCTACTAAAGTAGTACAGCAAAAGGACCAGATTGTAGTACAATAAGTCAATGAAGAGTAGTCTTTTAATATTGCAGAAAGAACTCGGACTTTGACTTCAAAATCACACAGAACTGCTGGAGTACATAGCCCAGTCCTAGAGATTATTAAATCTATTGCTTTATTCTTTCAGAGTTTATTTCCTTGTTTTTCATGTTCATTTAATGTATCTCCTGCCAGGGTGTCTGAAGTTTGAATGAGATATCATAGGTGGAATGAACAAATCCCAGGTCCACTCATGCTGGAGGCACTAGAAAACACTCTTTTTCATGAGCTTGTTTTAGAAATAACTGTCATCTTTACCAGTGTGTGTGTGTGTGTGTGTGTGTGTACGTGTGTGTGTGCGTGTGTGTGTGTTTGCTTGTTTATTTTCCTCCTTCCAAGTAGACTATGGGTTGTGTTTACTTGTTTATTTTTCTCCTTCCAAGTAGACTATGGGGTGTGTGTGTGTGTGTGCACGCGCGTGTGTGCGTGTGTGTGTGTTTACTTGTTTATTTTCCTCCTTCCAAGTAGACTATGGGTTTTTTGATAATAGTGTTGATGTCTCACATTTTATTAGCCTGTTTCCAAGTACCTAGCAGAGTCTCAGACATGATTACTTTCCAGCTAGTAACAAAATAGCAGATAACGATTGGAATTAATTCAGGTGAAACCTTTTTGACAGTACCAATGGGATTCATAAAGATGCAAACTTCCTTGTTTGCTCCATGGTTGAAGGATATGTTCTTTCACACAGAGGCTATGACTTATTAACAAATAAAAAAAGAACTAACTTGCTTTGTTTGAGGTCTAATTTTATCATCGGTGTCAATCACAAAGACTAAATTGACTGAGTTATAATTCACATTTATTCAGATGATATAAGTAAATTAAGCAATTAAACATGTGTTCAATCATCCTTGAATGAATGATCTCAATATTTAAAAGTAGCAAAACTTGGAGAGTGATGAAAGCTATAAATGATTCAATTCAATTCAATTTCACAAATAACCAGTTCAGAAAATGGTGGGGAATATAGGTGTTGAACAACTTTAGAATTAGAGTCCTGATTTTTGCTACATAGTCCTTTTGTTTTGTGTTTAAAGTTTGTACTTAAATTCCAGTTAATATACATTGTAATATTAGTTTCAGGTGTAGAATTTAGTGATTATAACTTACATACAGACTCAGAGCTTATCACAAGTGCCCTCCTTAATACCCATCACCCATTTAGCCCATCCCCCTGCCAACCTCCCCTTCTGGTAACCCTTAGTTCTCTATAATTTAAGAGTCTGTTCCCTAATTTGTCTCTCTCTCTTTTTTCTTTTTGCTCCTTTATTTTGTTTCTTAAATTCCACATATGAGTGAAATAATATATTTGTCTTTCTCTGACTGATTGTTTCACTTAGCATAGTACACCCTAGCTCCATCATTGAAAATGGCAAGATTTCATTCTTTTTGTTGGCCGAGTAATATTCTATTGTATACCACATCTTCTTTATCCCTTCATCAGTCAATGGACGTTTGGACTCTTTCCATAATTTGGCTATTGTTGAGAATGCTGCTATAGACATTGGGGTGCATATGTCCCTTCAAATCAGTATTTTTGTATCCTTTGGGTAAAAGCTGGTAATTTTGTATCCTTTGGGTAAATAGCAGGTAATATCTGCTTTAGTGCAATGGCTGGATCATAGGGTAGTTCTATTTTTAACTTTTTGAGAAACCTCCATACTATTTTCCAGAGTGGTTGCATCAGGTTGGTGGTTTTCACCAATAGTGTAAGAGGTTCCCCTTTCTCTGCCTTCTCGCCAACATCTGTTGTTTCCTGTGTTGTTAACTGTAGCCATTCTGACAGGTGTGAGGCAATATCTCATTGTATTTTTGATTTGTATTTCCCAGATGATGAATGATGCTGAGCATCTTTTCATGTGTCTGTTAGCCATTTCTATGTCTTCTTTGGGAAAATGTGTATTCATCTCATTTTTTAATTGGATTATTTTTGGGCGTTGAGCTTGATAAATTCTTTATATATTTTGGATACTAACTTTTTATCATATATGTCATTTGCAAATATATTCTCCCATTCTGAAGGTTGCCTTTTAGTTTTGTTTATCGTTTCCTTTGCTGTGCAAGAGCTTTTTATCTTGATGAAATCCCAATAGTTCATTTTGCTTTTGCTTCCCTCGCCTCAGGAGATAGATCTATCAAGAAGTTGGTGCAGCTGAAATCAAAGAAGTTGCTGCCTGTGTTTTCCTCTAGGATTTTGATGGCTTCCTGTCTCACATTTAGGTCTTTCATCTATTTTGAATTTATTTTTGTGTATGATGTAAGAAAGTGGTCCAATTTCATTCTTTTGCATGTTGCTCTCTTGTTTTCCCAGAACCATTTGTTGAAGAGACTGTCTTTTTTCCATTGGACATTTCCTGCTTTGTCAAAGATTAGTTGACCATGTAGTTATGGGTCCATTTCTGGATTTTCTGTTCTGTTCCATTGATCTATGTACTTGTTTTTGTGCCAGTACTATACCGTCTTGATGACTACGGCCTTATAATATAGCCTGAAGTTTGGAATTGTAATGCCTTCAGCTTTGCTTTTCTTTTTTAAGATTTTTTTGGCTATTTGGGGTCTTTTGAGGTTCTATACAGATTTTAGGATTGCTTGTTCTAGCTCTGTCAAAAAAATGGTGGTATTTTGATTGTATTAAATGTGTAGATTGCTTTGTGTAGTATAGATACTTTAACAATATTTGTTCTTCTGGGGAGCTTGGGTGGCTCAGTTGGTTAAGTGTCCAAATCTTGATCTCAACTCAGGTCTTAATCTCACGGTTTGTGAGTTTGGGCCCTGTATAGGGCTCTGTGCTAATGGTGCAGGTCCTGCTTGAGATTCTGTCTCTCCTTCTTTTCTTCCCTTGTGCTTGTGCTCGCTCTAAAAATAAATAAATCAACTTAAAAAAAAAGCCAATATTTATTCTTCCAATCCATGAACATGGGATGTTTTTCCATTTATTTCTTTTGTTTTGTTTCCTGAGAGAGAACAGGGGAGAGGTGGAGGGAGAAGAAGAGAGAGAATCTTAAGATCTTAAACAGTCCCCATGCTTAGTGTGGAGCCCTACATGGGGGCTCAGTCTCACTACTGTGAGATCATGATCTGGGCCAAAATCAAGAGTTGGATGCTCAACTGACTGAGCCACCCAATCACCCCTGTTTTTCCATTTCTTTGTGTGTCATCTTCAATTTCTTTCATGAGTGTTCTGTCGTTTTCAGAGTACAGATCCTTTATGTCTTTGGTTAGGTTTATTCCTAGGTAACTTATGGATTTTAGTGCAATTGTATATGGGATAACTACCTTGATTTCTCTTTCTGTTGATTCATTATTTGTGCATAGAAATGCAACAAATCTTCTGTATGTTGATCTTGTATCCTGTGACTTTACTGAACTTGTGTATCAGTTCTAGCAAGTTTTTGGTGGAGTCTTTCGGATTTTCTACGTAGAATATCATGTCATCTGCAAATAGTGAAAGTTTGACTTCTTCCTTGATGATTTCGATGCCTTTTACTTCTTTTTGTTTTCTGGTTGCTGAGAGTAGGACTTCTAGTACTATGTTAAATAACAGTAGTGAGAATGGACATCCCTGTCTTGTTCCTGACCATAAAGAAAAAGCTCTCTGTTTTCCCCATTGAGGATGATATTAGCTGTGTTTTTTTCATATATGGCCTTTTTGATGTTGAGGTATGTTCTATCTGTCCCTACTATGTTGAGGGTATTTATGAAGAATGGATGTTGTCCTTTATCAAGTGCTTTTTCTTCATCTATTGAGAGGATCATATAGTTCTTATCCTTTCTTTTATTAATGTGATATATCATGTTGATTGATTTGCAAATATGTAACCACTCTTGCACCCAAGAATAACTCCGACTTGCTTGTAGTGAATAATTTTTTTAATGCATTGTTGGATTCAGTTTGCTAGTATTTTACTGAGAACTTTTGCATACATATTCATCAGGGATATTGGCCTGTGGTTCTCTTTTTCAGTGGAGTCTCATCTGGGTTTGGTATCAAGGTATTCTGGCATCATAGAATGAATTTGGAAGTTTTTCTTCCTTTTCTTTTTTTCTTTTTAGATTTGTTTGAGAAGAATAATATTGACTCTTTGTTTGGTCTACCAAACTCTATGTTTGGTAGAGTTCACCTGTGAAGCCACCCAGCCCTGGACTCCTGTTGTGGGATGTTTTTTGATTACTGATTCAGTTTCATTGCTAATTATCAGTCTCTTCAAGTTTTCTATGTCTTCTTGTTTCAGTTTTGGTAGTTATATGTTTGTAGGAATTTATCCATTTTTTCCCAGTTGTCCAATTTTTTGGCATATGATTTTTCATTATATTCTCTTATAAATGTGTTTCTATAGCATTGGTAGTTATTTATCTTTTCTCATCTGTGATTTTATTTATTTGGGTACTTTCTGTTTTCTTTTTGATAAGTCTGCCTAGAGGCTAATCAATTTTATTAATTTTTTCAAAGAACCAACTCCTGGTTTCATTGATCTGTTCTATTGTACTTTTAGTTTTTATATAATCTATTTCTGCTGTAATCTCTATTATTTCCTTCCTTCTGCTGGCAGTAAGCATCTTTTATTGTCTTTTTTCTAGCTTCTTTAGGTATAAGGTTAGGGTGTTTATTTGAGATTTTTCTTTCCTTTTATGTGGGCCCATATTGCCATATACTTCTCTCTTAGGACCACTTTTGCTGCATTCCATTGGTTTTGGTCCTTTGTGTTTTCATTTTCATTTGTTTTCATGTATTTTTTTAAAATTTCTTTTTTGATTTCCTGCTTGACTCATTCATTGTTTAGGGGCATGTATTTTTGGTCTTTCCAAATTTTTTTTCTTGTGGTTGACTTCTAGTTTCATAGCGTTGTGGTCAGAAAAGGTACTTGGTATGATTTCAATCCTTTTGTTATTTGGTGAGGCCTGTTGTGACCTAATATGTGATCTATTCTGAAGAATGTTCCATGTACTCTTGAAAAGAATGTGTATTCTGTTGTTTTAGGATGGAATGCTCTAAACATATCTGTTAAGTCCATCCAGTCCAGTGTGTCATTCAAAGACATTATTTTCTTGTTTATTTTCTGTTTAGATAATCTCTCCATTGATGTCAGTGGGGTTTTACAGTCCCCACTATTATTGTGTTATTATCAATTAGTTCTTTTATGTGTGTTACTAATTGTTTTGTATATTTGGTTGCTCTCCTGTTGGGTGCATAAATATTTAAAATTGTTATATGTTTTTGTGGATTGCCTCCTTTATGATTATATAATGCCCTTTGTCTCTTTTTACAGTCTTAAAGTCTAGCTTGTCCTATATAAGTATTGCTATTCTAGCTTTCTTTTGACACTCATTTGCATGAAAAATGTTTCTCCACCCCCTCTCTTTTAATCTGCAAGTATCTTTAGGTCTAAAATGAATCTCTTGCAGGGAACATGTAGGTGGACTTTGTTTTTGTTTTTTGTTTGTTTTGTTTTTTGTTTTTTTATCCATTCTGATATCCAATATCTTTTGATTGAGCATTTAGTCCATTTATATTCAAAGTAATTATTGACAGATGTGTATTTATTGCCATTTTATTACTTGTTTTGTCATTGTTCTGGCGATTTTCTCTGATCCTTTTTTGTCTTTGTCACTGTTGATTACTCCTTTGCACTCAGAATCCCCTTTAATATTTCTTGCAGGGCTGGTTTAATGGTCACAAACTCCTTTTAGTTTTTGCTCATTTGGGAAACTCTTTATCTCTCCTTATCTTCTGAATGATAGCCTTGCTTGATAGAGGAATCTTGGCTGCAGAGTTTTCCCATTCATCACTTTGAATATATCATGCCACTCCCTTCCAGTTTGCCAAGGTTCTGTTGAGAAATCTCCAGCCAACCTTATGGGTTTCCCTTCATAAATTAAGGACTTCTTTTGTCTTGCTGGTTTTAAGATTTTTTTTCTTTATCCCTATATTTTGCAAATTTAATTACAATATGTCTTGGTGTTGCCTCCTGCTTTTGCTGATTTTCATGAGAGTTCCTTGTGCCTCTTGAATCTGGATGTCTGTCCTCAGATTAGGGAAGTTTTCTGCTATTACCTATTTAAATAAATAAATTTTCTATCCCTTCTTCTCTTCTTCTGAGACTCCTATAATATAAATGTTACTTCTTTTGATGGAGTCACTGAGTTTCCTAAGTCTATTCTCGTGTTGCATAATTCTTCTTTCTCCTTTTTTTTCAGCTCCATTATTTTCCATTATTTTGTCTTCTAGGTCATGAATTATTTCCTCTGCTTTTCCAGCCTGCTGTTCATTGCATCAAGCCTATTTCCAATCTCGCTTATTGTATTCTTCATCTCTGATTGATCTTTTTTTTTTTTTTAATTCTTTTATACCTGTGGTAAGGGTCTCACTTATGTCTTCTTTTCTCAAGCCCAGTGAATATCTTTATAATTGTTGCTTTAAATTCTCCACCAGACATGTTACTTATATCTGTTTTGCTTAGATTCTGGCCATAGCCTTATCTTGTTCTTTCATTTGGGTTAAAATATACTGTTTTGTCATGTATCTCTGTCCTTGCTTTCTTCTCTGTGTTAGCAAAGCCAGTTATGTCTCCTGTTCCTGAAAGTAATGGCCTTATCAAAAAGACGTCATGTATTGCCCAGAGCCTGGAACTTCAGGGAGTGTCTCATGTGTGTGCTGCTTGCTCTTTGCTGTTGTGTTTTGGCTCTTCTGTTTTTAGACCAGTTGTCTGCAGAAGCTCTCCTTGTCTGCTGTGGGCAATATTTGGTCCCTGGCCTGAATGTGGTGAGTTATAACCAGGTGTGCTCTGGTCAACTTATAAAATGAGACCTGACGCTACTTGCACCAGAGCTGAGGCCCTGCAGAACTCTCTGATCAAGACATGGTGCGACATAAGTGTGTGCTGATCTTCTGAGGGAGGGGCCTACCATGCGGAGACTGAGACAGGCTTGACTGAGAAGGACAATGCTGCCAGAGTGTAGGAGGATAGGGCTTAGTGTAAGCAAGTTAGGCTGGCAGTGTCAATCCCATGCTCCTTCCTACAGGTGGCTCTGTGTTTATGCTGTAGGGTGGGGGATAGAAGTGGCACCAGTCAGCTCCTTTGTTCCCAGAGAGGTGTCTCTGTGAATGCTGCCTCTCAGGGATGTGCTCCCAGAAGACCAAATAATCTCTTCCCATTTGCTCCAGGTGTTTTGGAGGTCACTGTTCCCATGCTAGACCATGCTTCCCCTGGGTTGTCTGCCTGGCTCTTCTTCAGGAGCAGCACAGTGTCCTTCAGGATCTATCCCAGCCAAACTTGCTGACCTTTAAAACTCCAGGCTTGGGGCGCCTGGGTGGCGCAGTCGGTTAAGCGTCCGACTTCAGCCAGGTCACGATCTCGCGGTCCGTGAGTTCGAGCCCCGCGTCAGGCTCTGGGCTGATGGCTCGGAGCCTGGAGCCTGTTTCCGATTCTGTGTCTCCCTCTCTCTCTGCCCCTCCCCCGTTCATGCTCTGTCTCTCTCTGTCCCAAAAATAAATAAATAAAAAAACAAAAAACAAAAAAAAAAACAAAAAAAAAACTCCAGGCTTTAAGCCACACGGTTTGCAAGAACTCATGAAATTCAGCCCCTTTCGTTTTCCAAGCCAATGGCTTTTGGGGAAATGTTCTCCTTTTGTTTCCCCTGTATGCTCTTTTCTTTGTCTCTCTCTGTCTCTCTCCCTCCCCCTCCCTCCCCCTGTCCCCCTTCTCCAGGACCCTGGGTCCCTTTCCTCAGCACCTGTGATCCATTACTCCCCTGACACATATCTCTGTACTTCCTACTTTCTTTACTGTGATCTCTTCTCTCCATTTAGTTGTAGAGTCTATTCTTTCAGTCTTTAGGTTGATTTCTAGACAAGCATATTTCAAAATAGACCTCCATTCTTATTTTGATTGTCCTGTTCTATCATTTCCATATATTAAACGGAGAAATAGTCGTGATTTTTAAATTACATTGTTTATTCCCACCAATGATTGAAAGATCGTGGCATGCCATCTATAATAGCTCAAATATGCCTCAGGCTAAAGTGAGTACCACAAAAAATAATATTTACTTTTAAAGTACATTTATAAATTCAGTACAATTCTATGTTAATAAACTGCACTCATTGCAAACCGTGAAAACATCGCTTTAAACTTACTCTAAGAAGAGGGATCGGCATTTGCATTCAAGTCATTTGCATTCAAGGGGATCTTTAAATGCGTAAACAGAAGCACTGAAGAATATTTCAAAAAGGTAGCACTGTTCAGCCACAGGATTGGATCTAGAAATGGGTTTTTTCTTTAAGGATCAGTGTATGCATTAAACAATTAAAGAGCTTAACACTAAAGCATTATAAAATCTCCTAACACTGGGACAAATTCTCAGATGTTAGTTTGCTCTAGAATTACCTTAAGATGATGTCATTATTGTCCATTGTAGTGGCATTGAGGGTGGAAGTCTGAAATCCATAACATAGGAGTGGAAAGCAGAACTGTTACTATGTTAACACTTATTGAGTTGTATATGGTGTGTATCCTATATATCGAGAAGAATAATGTCAAATTAGAAGAATTTAGAGAAATTGTGAATGTATATAACATAAATAATAATGGAGGGAATCAGAGTATTTGGCTCTGAGTGAAAAAGAAAACAGACAAAGCTTTTGTCTGCAGTTTAATTCAAACATTTAAAGGATTATCATGAGGAAGGAATAAATGTTCTTAGTACTTCCACAGGATGATGCATAAACATTCTAAACAAGGCAGATTTGGAGTCAACATAAGTCCCAGCTTTTAATTAAATGTATCCAGTCATGAATGTTGGGATTTTATATGTGATATTTTTGCATACAGTGGTAGATTCATTGTGAAGCTAATGAAGCTTATGCTTTATCATCTTAACCTCACCAGTGGGTTCAAAGGACCTGAGGTTAATTTTGTAATTCTAGTTTTATATTATTTTTCTTAACATGATTCTTCAAATATCAACATTTTGGGCTCAACGAAACTTTAATCTTTCTCTTCTTGGGTGGCAATAGGCCTCCATATTTTGTATCATCCTTTCCACTTGTAAGACTCTGCATTCTTAAAAATTTTGCTACTCTTTTTTCATTGACTTCTTTTATTATATATAATGTATTGACCAGACACCCTCTATTATACCTGGGTTTGTGAGAATTAGCACTGTAAGCATAATTTGCCTCCCATTCATCACAGAGCATGCCATACCCAGTGACAGTAAATATTGGGGTACAATTTGACACTTCTTTTCCCTCTCAAATGGTGTCTCTGAGTACACATGAATAATTAGGGATATCACAATTTAAATATCTGGTTTAATCTAGAATTTTAGACAACTGTAAAAATAGGGAAGAATAAAACATTGGGTACTCTAATGCTTAAGTATAATCACACATGCATATGCATTGTTTACCTGTAAAACATGAAAGGAAAAATATTTGTTTTCATTAATTTTAGTGCATTTGACAGCTTTCTTTTGTATGAATATATTTTTCTGTAATTTTAGAAGGAAAATACTGACAAATACTGCAAACACAAATGTTATTCCCTTCCAAATATCATGTTTTCCGAATGTTAACAAAAAAAGTACACAATTATACTTTGGAAATTAAGGGGCAAAGGGATCCTCTTAACTATGTCTGGGAAGTTCCAATGACTAATTCATTAGGTTCAGAAATGATTGATTAAGAGATGGATAAAATGGCTAGTTAAGTTCATAGCATAAGGGATCAATATAGAAAAATAATACAGTGGAACTTTTTAGAAAGAAAAAAAAATGGCATTGAGGAAGAGAACAGTAAAATCAAGGATGTATAGTGAAGAACTCTGTATAGTGCTTTATAGTGGAAGAAAAACACATTTTCACAAACATTAGGTAATAACAAACAAATTAGAAATGAACTCCAGTTGCAAGGGATGTGATTTGTGAACCCACATTTTAAATCCTTTCTTACTGTAAATCTCAACGTAATGGACAACGTGGACATGTGACATCTCTAATAATGAACAGAATGCCATGCCAAATTGATTCGTTTTAGGCCAATGCTATAAAAAAAGCAGCAACAATAAGAAAGTATCATGAGTGATCCATAAGTCTGAAAACTTTAGATTTAATCCTTTCATGATTAGAAGCAATGACTACGGTTCTGCCAAACATAGTTTTGAACTGGTAGTATATCCATGAAAAACATTTCTAGTGAGATAAAAGTATGGTATAATTGATTCAGAAGTATAACTGAATAGCATAAAAGTAAGTAGAGGATTAACAATGCCCATCTCCTTAAAAATGTTTTAAAATGTTTTGCAAAACAAACAAACACAAAAACCTAATGGCAAATCCATCGATGAGGAATATTTAGTTATCATAATGGATATTTAGTTATCTATGAAATAGGGAGTAGGGATCATTGAAGGGAAAACATTTCCCATTTAAACTGCCAAGTTCTAACATTAAAAGACTTTTTGAGGGAATTCTTGCATATTAAATCAATAATAAAAGTTTTCAAGACAGCTGAGCCTAATTTTGAATGGATTTCAGAAGTATTTAGAAAATTAAATACGCTGGTTATTGTTGCAAAAGATTTACCATGAAAAGAAGCATCGTCTATTTCATCCAAAGGAGAAAATTTCTCTTAAAAAGATCACTTATTGGGGACCACTGAGTTATTCAGACAGGCGAATCACATCCTCCCACAGGAACCGATGTGTCACCTGACCTTCTTGATCCTCCAGAGCCTGCCTCCAACAAGTCCCTGGTTGTTCACCCTGTTTCCAGATACAACTTCTGCATTGCCCTTCACAGCTTACGGTGTCCTCTTGGACTGTGAGTATATGTGAATAATAAACTGCTATCAGTAACATCTGTCCAGTGTCAGGTGTCATGTGTTTGGGCCACCTCTGTGGCCATAGGGTAGAAATCTCTCCTCACCAGTGGTATGAAAAGAAGGCAATAAAAGCAAATAAAAAGTATTGGTGCTTTTATGATATGAAATTTATTTCAGGTACAGAATCTCACTGACATTACATATACAGGAAATACTATTTCAGCTTGTTTTGTAATTTGTGATCCCTTTCCAGAAACTTAGAAAGTAGATTCTAAGTCATAGGGCATACTTTATAAGTGATGTACTGAAACTCAGTTAATATATGAGGTGGAGTCACTTGCAGAATAAATTATCCAGAAGGGTGTAGATTACAGGTCTTCTCACTTCAGAGTCTGTTTTCTTTCTGTCATGCTGAATTTCCAGAATAATACAGGGATCTTACTATAATATAAAAATCCATTTTCAGGAATAATCTAACACCAAACATGTATTTCACATGTTTCTTTATTTTGCACTAAATTCCCTCCCTTTGGACTTTCTCACCATTATCCACGGCAAAGTCAGTTGGAGTCTTGTTTTAGTCAAGAACGCCTGCCTGCTACATAGAATTTTCTCTGAGACGGTAATCAAAGAGAACCTTGAGACGACTCTTCCTTTAGTCCACCATCTCTCTGGTATGGTTCTACAGAAATATCATTTATTTTTCTCATATTCAACCAAGATACAAATACAATTCAAGTGCATACAATTGCTAATCTTCATTCTGTTCCCATTCTCATTAAAATTTCTGATCTTGCAGTGTTCCAGATTCTGGTTATTTGAAGGGTAGAAAAACTAGAAATGTAGCCTATCTTCATGATAAAGCAAAGTAGTATTAAAAACTGAGTATAATTGATCTCTAAATAAAAAGTTTGAAATGTCTTTCATTTCCTTTTAAATGGGGCATTTGTTTTTTGCTTCTTTTGTTATTAGTATTTATATACTGTCATGAAAGTTAGGGTAGAAAAATGAGTAATTAAAAAAGATCAGCCAACAATTAAGCAAAATGTTACTACTTTTGACCTATCTTTAAAAAACAAAATCTAGCTTTATGATTGGACAGCATTATGGATTATTTTCTTTTAATTTTATTTTTTATTTTTTAAAATTTACATCCAAAGTAGTTAGCATATAGTACAAAATGATTTCAGGAGCAGATTCCTTAGTGCCCCTTACCCATTTAGCCCATGCCCCCTCCCACAAACACTCCAGTAACCCTCAGTTTGTTCTCCATATTTATGAGTCTCTTCTGTTTTGTCCCCCTCCCTGTTTTTATATTATTTTTGTTTCCCTTCCCTTATATTCATCTGTTTCGTCTCTTAAAGTCCTCATATGAGTGAAGTCATATGATATTTGTCTGTCTCTGACTAATTTCACGTAGCATAATACCCTCCAGTTCCATCCACGTAGTTGCAAATGGCAAGATTTCATTCTTTTTGAAAGCTGAGTAATACTCCATTGTATATATATACCACATCTTCTTTATCCGTTCATCCATCGATGGACATTTGGGCTCTTCCCATACTTTGGCTATTGTTGATAGTGCTGCTATAAACATGGGGGTGCATGTGTCCCTTAGAGACAGCATACCTGTGTCCCTTGGATAAATGCCTAATAGCGCAATTGCTGGGTTGTAGGGTAGTTCTATTTTTAGTTTTTTGAGGAACCTCCATACTGTTTTCCAGAGTGGCTGCACCAGCTTGCATTCCCAAGGATTTCATTCTTTTTGATTGCCGAGTAATACTCCATTGTATATATATATATATATATATACCACATCTTCTTTATCCATTCTGGATTATTTTCAATGTATGTCTTTCTGAAATATTTATTTTCTTATGGATGCCAATGGTTGATTTCACTATGATATATTATAAACCACCTTAGTGAGATATAAATTAATGGGGTATAAATTATTTTGAATTTTTAAGGGATATTATTACTGAAGTTAGCCATAAAATCGCATGATTATGGTATGTTGATGAAAATGAATTATTCACTTGATATAGTGGTGTACCCCTCATGAGCCTCAAAATATAAAAATAGAAATTTGTTTGATTTTCTTATAAATATGTTTTTTAAAGGGTTATACAAATTTGCTTATGTTCTGTCTTCTTAACTATGTACCCATCAAATTCAGTTTCATGTCTGCTTTCCTGACTGTTGACTAGGTCCTGCAGTTCCATTTAGGTATGGTCATTTTCCACCCTTATCAGCTCTGACCTGTCCCATTTTGGTCATGTTGTTACCTCCACCTTAAGTTTATTGGCTTAGTGCTCACTAGGAGAGTTAAGGGCAAATTTTGAGGAGGGGTATATCTTATGAATGTTCTGGCAATTGCACTGGTACCTGTACTTGGGGTTATGTTGCCCTCACCTCCAGTGATGGGATGGAGGTTTTGTTACCAGCCAGATGGCGGACAATGCATTTCTCAAATCCCATTCCATCATCTCCATTTTCAAACACTGCCTGGGCACACAACGCTATTGGGTTGGAGTCCCTGGAAATAGTGGGATTAGGAAGCAGGAAGTGTTTTAGGGAGTACACCCAGGCTTAATCCTTGTGAAGGTGAAGGCAGGACAATGGGGATGGGGAAGAGTTGTGATTCAGTTTTAAGAGGCCCCAAACAACCTGACTAAGAAATCAGAAGCTGATGTAACTCTTTACACATGTCTTGAGTTGGAACTAAGAATCCAAGCCATTATACTCTTGCATAGGTCTGTCATTGGTTTCTAGATTTGAAGTTGGATGAGGCAGTTCTCTTCAGTTGATGCATTCCCTCAGCTTCCTTGAAGGAAGCTGATAGCTGCATGCTTTCCCTTGGCAGTGTTTCCTGTAGCTGAGGGACTGAAAGTCCTTCATTCTTTAGTGTGATGTGGGCAGTGCCTCATGTCATAGTCCACATGGGTTATTAAATGTTTGTCCATATAATGGGTTTTACTGAAACCTATATTTCATCATGTTCATCATTTTTAAAAATTATTTATTGACCATTCAAGGGTTCTTTGAATTGTAGTTTGGAAATCTTGCACATTTTATATTGGATTCTTTTGTTTTTATGTTAAAATGAAGGACCACATACTACCTATAGCTATATACAGTCTTATTTTTCCTAATATTAAAGAGAGGCTTCTGACATATCAATGTTAAGTATGATGTGGATGTCAATTTTGGTAGAAGCCATTTAAGGAGATTGCCTTTTATTACTAAAATAGCAGGATGTCTTATTATGAATATTATTAAGTTTCACTGGAAGATTTTTCTATACCTATTGAAATCACAATATGTGTTTTCTACTTTAATCTGATGTTATGGTGAATTACATTTATTGATCTCTTAGTGGTAAACTACCCTAACATTTCTGGGATGGTTGTTCATGATTAGTTTTTTCAAAATATAGTAATGTCTTAAATTTTGCTTATACTCTCTTTAGAATTTTAGAATCTTTTATTATTGAAATTAAAAGATATTCTTTTTTTTTTTCTTCAAGGATTATAAATGTTTGGCATTCAATAGGTATCTCTTACAAAATTTTCTGGGCCTGATGGATTTTGCAGCGTATAGAGTATAGTTGTATTACTACTGTTTCTATTGATTCAATTTTGTAATGGTTAAAGGTCTACTCAAATTTTTCTTTTCTTTTTTTTTTTTTCCCTTGAGACACTTTGTAGTAATTGTATGTATGTGTGCATGTTGGGGGGCAGGAGTGGAATGTTGCTTCTAATTTAACAATTTCTTTACCTGAAGTTGTCCATAAGATTCTTTCATCATTTAGAAATCCTCAACTGGATCTGTGTTATGATCTCCTTTTAGCTTCTAAAACTATTGTTTTATCTTTCTCTATATTTTTCTTGATCAGTCCTAAATATTTTTTTTTTCATTTTATTAGTCCTTACAAATTACTAAATATAGGCTTTATTGATCCTTTCTATTTTGTTTTCATTATCACTATTCTCTGTTATCTTTATATTTTATTTCTTCATATAGTATTTAGGTCTATTCTATTTTTTCTAACATCTTAAGTGGGATGCTACGCTTACTAAGGGGCAATCTTTCTCTTTTACTATAAACATTTAATGTTGATAATATCTCTATAGTGTATATTATCTTGTAAACTTCTTTATGGTGAATTTTAATCTTTATCAATATATAGTGACTACTCCTATGCCTAAAAATTCCATTGTGCCTTAAAAAAGCCATACCAGCATTTGCTTACTAGGTCTTTGCCTGTTCTTTTTGCCTCTATTCATCCTTTTACTTGCCAGCCCTCTGCATTTTGCTATGTTAGATTGCTTACTAACAGCATAAAACTGGATTTTGTTTTGTCTTTTAAATCTGTTGTGAAATATGCCAGTGAAATACAGTTTTTTCATTTGTATTTACATTTCATTTAAACTCCCAATTCAATATATTTGAATTTTATATTTCCCTCTTATCCTCCCTTTTCAATACTTATTTTTCTTTCTTTTTAATTTTCTTATGTTGTCACATAAGAAATATTTTTATTTTTAACTCTGCATTTTCCTGCTACTTGATTGTTTTTAATCTTTTAGTGATTACCCATTGGATTTTTATATTTATTTGATCTACTTCTGTCTCAAGATAATTTCTCTATTCCTTCCCCAAACATACAGGACTTGAGAACAATACTTCTCAAGCTGTCAGTGGTAAATAATTTTTTTTCAAATTTTCCAATTCTTCATGGACTGATAGATCAGTAAAATAAAATGGGCACATGTTACTGGAAGAATGAAATGATAAAATGTACACTAAATGCAAGGCTATCTTTTGATTACTACTAGATTTAACAGACATAAAATTATTCTGTCAAAATGCTTTTAAAGTTTCTAAACTCTTACTCTCAATTTCAGTGTATTTCTTGTCACAGATCAGTACAAGACAGTTTGTGGACTGGTACTAATCGTGGAATGTAGTTTCAATGTCACTGGCTTAGAATATTTTAATTGGAATCTGTTCCTTCTCCTTCTTTTATTTATTTTTTTATTTTAAAAAAGTTTTTTTTTTAATGTTTTTATTTATTTTTGAGACAGAGAGAGACAGAGCATGAGCAGGGGAGGGGCAGGGAGAGAGGGAGACACAGAATCCAAAGCAGGCTCCAGGCTCTGAGCTGTCAGCACAGAGCCCAACACGGGACTTGAACTCACAGACTGTGAGATCATGACCTGAGCTAAAGTCGGGCGCTTAACTGACTGAGCCACCCAGGCACCCTGTTCCTTCTCCTTCTTATAGAATTATTGTCAGGTATGAGATATAATTTTAGTCCACCTTGATTTATTATCCTCATATTACTATTATTTAAACTATATCATATAGTCAACATTTCTTTAGAGTTATTCATATATTTCTCAATTTCATAGCCTACCTTTTTTTCTTTCTTTCTTTCTTTTTTTAATCCCAGATTTTCCTTTTCTGATCCAGTTTATCATTGTGAAATAATCTTGTAAGATTTTCTTCAGCAAGGATAGGTTAGTGGCAAGTTCTTTGTCTCAAATGTCTTAATTTCTTCTAAAATCTTTAGTGATAGTTTAGCTTGGTATCTAATCCTAATTTGATAGCTTTCTCCTCCCACCACCCTTTTCTCAGGACCTTGAGGATATTATTCCACTGTCTACTTATATTCATTGTGATGTTGCAGATTTTGTAAGTAATTTTTCTTTTCTTTTTAGCTACTTTTAAGTTTTTCTTCCCGCACTTGATATTTTAAAATATGTTTATAATGTATCTTGGTGCAGATTTCCTATTGTTTATTTTTCATGGAAGGACATGTATTTCCTGAGCCAAAGTATTCTTTTTCATCAATTCTGTCAAATTCTCATTCACTGTATTTGCCAGTATTGCCCTCATATTTTCTATTGTCTTCTGTGAATCATATTAGAAAAATTTGAGACATTTCTATTCTATCCTCCTTGTCTTATAACTTCTGTCTTTTCTTTTGAATTTGAATCTTTTGGATTTCTGTGATGCATTTCTTCCATGTTTGACAGTTCTCCTCACAGTTCTGTTTTGTTGTTGTTGTTGTTTTAATTCAATGATTATGTAATTTTTACTTGTACATTACCTAATTTAATTTTTCTTCAAATCTTTGTAAACTATCTGAAAAATGTAGAGGTTTAATTCTCCTGTTTCATTCTGCTGAACAGCACTTGTGGTGCCACTTTTATTAAACTTTTATGACTTTGGACTGTGAGTTTAGTTTTGGTGGTCTTTATCTGTGAAAATAATAAAGGACTATGTATTTCAGCTATATTTTCAAAAATAATATTTTAGGGGTGCCTGGGTGGCTCAGTTGGTTTAGCATCTGACTTTGGCTCAGGTCATGATATCTCAGTTTGTGAGTTCAAGCCCCAAATCGGGCTCTGTGCTGACAGCTCGGAGCCTGGAGCCTGCTTCGGATTCTGTGTCTCCTTGTCTCTCTGCCCTCCCCCTGTTCGTGCTCTCTCTGACTCTCTCTCTCAAAAATAAACATTGAAAAACTAAAAATAATTAAAAATAATATTTAAAATATAGGGGTGTTTCTTGCAGTCAGGTGACTTTCTTTCATGTGATATTTCAGATACTTGGGCTCCTTCCCACCCAGGGGCCAACCATAGAAAAGAAATGATACACACCATTTTCATCAAACTCCTTGGATGGGAGTTAGGCCCATAACCACTGGTGGATGCAAAAGAAGCCTAAGAAACACTCCCTTTCCAGTCAGGACTATGTCTAATGAAGATTGCACATTACAGTAGGGGAAACTGTCATTGTCGATATACGGATAGTTATCTCTGTGGCAGATGTTTTATACATGATATTGCCTGTGCCGGGACGTTTTCCCTCACTTAGGCTCTCTATCTCACACGGTTTTGTGTTTTTTCACCCAATCACAATCTAGAAGAGCCTTTCCAGATTAAGTGAGGGCCTGGTTTCATAAAAATAACCTAATAAATCTTTCATCCCTTCTTAACACTTATAAAATTGTAATTGATTTAATGTCTATGAAATTGTTTCCTCAACCTCTGATTCCCTTACTTAAAACAAACTCTGTAAAGGAAGAGCTCATATCTCTCCTTCTCCTGTACCCTTTCCCCCCATCGTGATATTACTAGTTCTTTAGTGTCTGGCAAGATGTGAACAGACAATAACCATGTGTGAATGAATGAATGAATGAATGAATGAATAAAAAAGGTTTGTATAAAATAATCAACCATGTATAGTGGAAACCATAACATTGAATATCATCAAACCCTTAAATGCTTAGTGTGTGTAAGTAAGTTAATCCACAAGGTATTTATGAAGATTGGCTCAACAGAGAAGGTTCTGTGACAAAGCCAAATACATATTCTTTATCATTAGGCATCTCATATCTACTGAGGAGTGAGGGCGTGAGGCATTCCTAGGCTGGAATATTAAAACTCTCCTATAAAAAATTAAAATTAGTAAATATAGGTTATGAGTATGCCAAGATATGTCAGCTGTGATGATGCCACAAATATTATTTTAGTCTTCAAATTAGAGACATATATGATTTCTTATACCTCCTTACTCTGGGAACATTCCCTGCCTTATCGAAAGAGTAAAACTCATTCCATTTGGATGTCCCACAAATGAAATATCATACAATTAAATATGCATTTGGTTCTACATTTATTAGTATCTAAACTGTTAAAGTGGAGGGTTTTTATGTGATCATTCATTCTCTCTCATTTCAAGTATATTGAGATCAAAGGTGTTTATTTTTCCCCTTTGAAATATAATAAAATAAAATTATGTACTTCTTAAAGCAGATAAAATGAGTATCAAGGTATAGTTGCACTAAAGATAGTAATATGTCAAATATGTGTTAGTATATTTTCTTCAAAAATGTTTAAAAAGCCCTGATACCTAATACTTTTATAATCTTTTATTTTTACTTCCTTTTTAAAGTTTTTCCGTCATTGTTTTTTTCAATAGGTTTCCTGGCTTCTCTTCAGAGCTCCTGACATTCATGTGCTAGATTCCTCCTGACCAGGTAAAAAGAAGTCAATGAACTTATTTGAACTTTTGAGATAGAAACTTATTTTTGTTGAAATATATGCATGAATTCTATCTGGACTCCTTAACATACATGTATCATTATTCATCAGTGTTGTATTCTTCATCTTAAGTTAGTCGTTGATAAATGGCTGCTTATTGCTGCTTCGTTTTTTCACTTTTGTGGTTTTGCTTTATTTATTTTTTTTCCTTAACCATTCAGGTTGGCTGTGAATTATATCAGGAGAGCAGCCTTTTAGTAATCAAGGTCAATAGAAATCTCTACTTCTAATAAGTCATGTAAAGCCTTTGCTGTGTGCTATTCCACAGGGCAGAGTAGAAGCTGTTTTATTGACCAGCCTTTCCTAAGGGGGCCTTGTAGCATTTGCAATTTTTGCCCTCAGGGGCTGGTAGAAGAGACCTCTGATACTCTTTTAATCAGTACCAGAATCAGCAATTAACCTATAACTGTAGCTGGTGTCCTAGAAATGAGGCAATGTAATCTTTTCTCATTACTTCTTATGGGAAAATTGCTTTTGACATATGTGCTTTAAGGTTGCTCACACTTTTCAAGAAATATCCCTTTAGCCTATGTCAATCAGTACACATATTACCTCTTCCATAGATGGTCACATTTCAGCTTATCTGACCTAAACTGTTCCACACTGTATCTCGCCTTTATGCTTCTCACAGTGTTATATAATCATCATTTTACTCCCTTGACTGTAAATCTTTTGAGATTAGAGAGCATTTATCTTGATAATTCATTTCGTAGGAAAGTGATTGGTTCTTCATTAATAATGGCATTTCAGATCAAACTTAGTAACCAAAATAGTCTGTGTACAATGAAGAGTGCCTAGCACATAGTTATCTCTCAGTAAATATTTTTTGAATATGATTCTCAATAATAACCTAATGTACAATACTTCTTTTATGATGGGCACAGTTCCAACTGTATTTATATTAATTCAAGTAACCCTCAAAACTACCTTAACAGGAACAGCTATTATTTTCTCCATTTTACAGATGGGTAACTGATGCAGGAAAGGGTGAGTAGATTTCCAAATGGCACACAGCCAGGAAGTGAATGTGCCATAAGTCAAATCTGGTCAGTCTGGCTCCCAAGTCCATCCCCTTAACATTGCTGTAGGATAAAGCTTCCCCAGAAAGAAATGACTTGCTAATGAAACATTTTCACATATGAGAGGAAGAAATATTTATACTTACACAAAAGACTGATGCTAAGTATAAATATATGCTTCTATAGGTTATATAAGAGGCAAAGGGAAATGTATTATTTGCATTCATTTACATTTTCTATGAAACAAAACTGTATATCATTTTTCCAGAGAACACTGTGAATAAAATGAAGCCACTTTACATTTTATATCTGGAATTAAAAAACCTGGTGTATAATTAGAAGTGATGAAAAGACTTTCAATTCTTAATGTTGGACTATTATAAGTTTTGGGTAGTATCTAAATTAATATTACCATGATAATAAAATACTATAAGAGAATGAAGATATGCATCATCAAAATTTTCTCATTAATGAATAGTGTTTTAAGCTCTCATACTAATGAAATGGGGCTTAGGATAAAAACACATCAGGAAATAGTATACTTTTGATAATTAAATAAAAGATCTATGTAATAGTAGACTGTGATACATTTTGTAATTCACTTTAAAACCTTTATTTTCATAAGGCCTTGAGATACAATTCCAATTGCATTAGGAAACATTTACAAAATTTAGTTTAAAATATGTTACCTTAAAGTTTGTAATATACCTCAAAAAAATGGAAGAAAGCTTATAGAGATACCCCAAAACTGAGTTTGAGATATGTGTTATGCTGGCATGTGTATGTTCCTGGGATATATATTCTGGTTAAAAACTGGGTTTATTGCATAAACTCATTCACTGCATAGAATTCTAAAGAAAAAAAAATCAGCCTTTAAATTTGGCTTTAGGAATTATTTCAGGAGGATTCATGGTGCCATTAATATTGTTCTCCTGCTGAAATTTAAATTTTTGTGTGTAATTATCTGAGTTCTCTAAATTTAAAGATAAAACTACTTGAAGCTGATTCCTAATTTTACACATGGTGTTTGCTTTGTTTTAAAATTTTACTGACATTGGCAACTTATTTTACATTAAACTACCTTATTTCAATATAGGCAAATGTAAGTAGATGTACTCTTAATATAAAATTAGAATGATGTATTTATTCAGATGTAGGACATTATTCCTGTCTTTCCTACATGCTAGCTAGCTTCAAGTAATTCTCTTTCTCTCTCTCTTCTACCCTCTCTCTGTATTATTTCAAGCTTGTATTTTAGATTTATGGAAAGTTTCATTAAATTACTTGGATTATTTTCATTTTGTTTTGTGTGTGTGTGGGGGGGGGTATATATTTGAGTTTAAGATACAAAGAGTGATCCCACTCTTTGAGTACCTCTAGTGAGGTACCACTAACACTACCACTTTTAGATTTCACTTTGAATTACAGGTTCAAAAACTTACAGGTGGGAACCAAGCTATATCTTCTTTCCTAAGAATTACAGACTCTGGGCTTTCCCAGAGAGAATTTTTAACGCCACAAGATACCATAAGCCCTTAAATTACAAATATTTTTTTTCCACTGTCACTGAAGGACATGTGTTTCTGGGCTATTGCACATTTTCCAAGTGTTTTTGCAGACTCCTCATAGATTAGCCAGTGAAGTAGAATAGATAGTTTTCAATTTGACAGTTATGGGATTGCAGTGCTACTGTTCGGTAATGTAAGGGTAATTTACAATCTCATTTACACCATGTTCTTTTCCTTATGACTCATGTATTCTTAGTTCCTATAAACAAGGTAAACAAGTTATACCTGTATATGTTACTTCCTGAAAACTCAGTTTCTATTGTGATGACACTCTTGGAACCTCTCCATGTAGAATTTCTCATGGTCTTTAGGAATATTTATTATTAGACCACTAGAATGTTTTAAACTCTTATCTTTATGGAAATTGTGTGAATTAAACATAAATACCAGAAGTTTACCTACTTTGATTCAGTGGATACTCTCTTCAAACACTTTAAAGAGAATTGTTATGGCATGAGTGGGGGACATGTGATAATTCTCCACAGATAAAAAAACACGTGTAATTTAAGAAACCATTCATCTAAATAATAGTAGTTGGTTGGATTCCTTAGAAACCAAAGAACTGAGTTGAGGTGTTCTCTCAGGGGTATTAAATGTAATGCCTTTCCACATAAACCAAGTCTATGATTAAATTCCATACACTACATAAGAATTTTCATTATAATCTACTCAAAATTGCAGAGGATAAACAGACAAGGTCAATGGTGTGTATATTTGTTCTTCAAACTTTTCTATCGTTTTGGGAATAACAAATAAAAATGTAACAAGTATCATACCTATTACAAATTAGTATAAGCAATAAAGTAATTATGATTAAAATCTATATAGCTATAATTTATGAGTATGAGTTTAAGAGACCCATAACTACTTGGTAACTGTATGACTTTCAGCAAAATAGATGGATCTCTAGGCCTTGTTTTGCTTATCTGTTAAAACAATAACAGTATCTCCTTCATTGGATTTTTCCAATATTCTAATAGTATTATTAAGACAACTGTGAATATTAAATGAAATATTGCCTATAAATCACCAAGCAGAGTAGCTAACATTTGGTCAATAATTACTTGTTGTTATTATAATGATTTATGTATACATTTATAATTTATCAGTTGTATATAGTTTACATCATTAAATTTTCTTAATGGGTTAGGTAGCCCAAATCTTTTATTTATTTTACAGTGTAGGATATTTAAGTCCAAAAAATTGAGTCAGGTGTACAATCGTGTAATTAGTTGATAGAACTGTGACTTAAACCCATTATTTATGAATTTAAGGACAAATGCATTACATTATTTTTAAAATTGTCTTTTATAAAATATATCACAAAACAATCTTATAAAAATCCAGTTTAACTTCTTTTGCATGCTTCATCTTATTCAGAATTATGTATAAAGATGATAAATTATCTGAGGTAGTGATGTCCAATTTATTCAAGTTGTATTTTGTTGCCTGGATAAGTTTTGGAGAGTTTTCTATGGGCTCCTCACAGACCTGGTTTTGAGTCCTGGCTCTATCAGTTACAGGCCATTTGTGTGCTGGGGATACTTAGAGAATGAGGCAGTCTGGCAGAGTAGAGATTATAAACCACGATTACTGGTATCACTAGAATATTTCAGTTGTTGAAGTGCAGAATGTGTTAATTTCTAATTGTTTTTTAATATCAAGGTGAATTTTATGTTTAATGACTACATTTTCAGTATGTAAATACTGTATAAGTTAGGAAGTATATCCATTTAATAGTTTCATTTTTCTTGCAATATAAGTAATATGCATGGATGAGATCATCTAACTCAGCCTCTAGCACTTTAAATTTTTACATCTAACAATTTGGAACTGTCTCAGTGACTCAAAGCTAACTCATCAACTTCTTATTCCAATCCTTGTTGTTGTATGCTTAGGACCAAATGGGTACCCCCATGGCTTTTTTTAGGCTGTGCATGCAAAATGTGTCTATTCCTCTTTTAATTTTCTATTTTCCAAGATAAGTATCCTTAATTTAATCAACTATTTTTAATATGACCTATTCTGAGAACTATCCCAGGATGTTTAGTCTTTTTCTAAAAGTGCTTTGGTTTGTCTTTGAGAGGTCTACCCCCAGTCACCAGCCTCCGAGCCATGGGGCAGCTGTGACAGTGGAAGTAGACTCCTAACATTTTCTGATTCCTAAATAGCAGTAGCAAATTTCTGACCTCAGGATAGGATTTAAAGAAGAATGACTTGAATGCTAGTGGCAGAGTCCCTGACTTCTCCTTTTCCAGGCTGATCATTGCTCCAATAAGCCCTTAAATTCTTGAAATGCCTTTTTCTTTTCTTTCACTGAACCCTGAATTATCAAGCTATGAAATGTGTATAGAGTCCAAATCATAGGGCATAGCACTTCGTACATTAAATGTGAGTACTTTAAAAGTTTAATTTCACTTAATTTCCTTTGACAAGCATCCCTTTTACAAATCATTTAAAAAATAGAGTTTGTTTTTAATATGCTTGATCAGAGCAAATAAATTCAAGAACAACACCTTCTCACACGTAAAATCATTGAACACATATTTATTGAGGTTCTATTATGTTCTGAAAATTGTGAACATGATGGTTAATAAATAGACACAGTTCAGGTCTTCATATATTCCATTTCAATGGAAAATGCACTCCACAGAAACAGAAATAAATCAATTAGGGACAGATTTTTCCTTTTGGAACAGGCTTACATTTCTCATGAGCTGGAAACTCTAATGAACCTTCTTTGGTTTTGATAGGAATGCCCAAATGGGCCTTTTTGTACATGTGCTCAGTTAATGATTCAGTCACAGCTATCTTTCCTATTGTAGATGTAGTGAAACACCATCATACTGGCAACTGTGGGCTTTGCAGAAACATTCCCTTTTTGACAACACATCTACAACTTCATATTTCACAAAATTTAAAGATGACTTGTTATGTTTTAATGAAGTCTCTTTGCCGTCTCTATCTATACATGATTATTCAGCACTATTGATGATGCATCCTCTGATTTCCTGGTAATGTTTTCATGGATTTCTTATTCTGTTTTTTATTTGAGAGCCAAAGAAGCTGGTATTCATTCTTGTTCCCAGTCTCCTGTTCTCCTGGAACAACACCACTTGTCTTGCAGGCTACCCAGTGGCTAGAGATTCTTTCAACTTGTCTTCAACCAAGTGCATAAATCCACTTACCCTTCCGTTAAAAATCAGTGCTTTGGTTTAGGGTCAGAGAGAATCTAGGTTCCTCAATACTTGGGATTCATAATTTATTGTGCTGACAAGATGGACTATTTAATTTTTTTTAATGTTTATTTTTGAGAAAGAGAGAGACAGAGACAGAAAGACACACAGAGAGAGAGAGAGAGGCCAAAGTGGGGGAAAGGCAGAGAGAGAGGGAGACAGAATCCGAAGCAGGCTCCAGGCTCTGAGCTATCAGCACAGAGCCTGATGTGGGGCTCAAACCCATGAACTGTGAGATCATGACCTGAGATGAAGTGGGATACTTAACCAACTGAGCCACCCAGGTGCCACACAAGATGGAATATTTAAAGGTCAGGCCCACTCTGAGGTATTACAAATGTCAAAAGTTAAATCAACTCTTGTGGCCTGGCCTCAAGACCAATAACATTTTTGCCTTTACTCTAATGTAGAAGTATTTAAAAAGAATAAAACAAAGTAAAAATATACTGAAAAATATTTTCAGGTGAAATATTTTTGGTGTTTGACTACTCTTTAAATTAGATATTGTAAGTTTATCTAAAATGATTTCTCTGCATTTAATGGAGTTAAGAGGCAGACCAATTTGTATAGTCTATGGTCCCAAGTAAAACTATCTCAAATTAAACTAATGCCAAGATAAATGGGGATAGAGCAGTTATGTCTCTATGGAGAAAACTATACCAGAACATTGAATGGCAAGCAATAGAAACCAACGATTTGATTATTTTCTCAAACATACATAGTTTGAGATTATTTGATCTCGTATATTTAGTCTTGCTTCTAAGAGGTATCCTTTTTTCAAATCTGCCATCTGAATCATTAAATTCTCCCCTTTTCTCAGGAATAATTTCCCTACCTCTCCTACTTAAGTGGAGCCTCTGATTTGTGTATAAACCTGACTGCACAGAGAGTTGAATATCAGTGTTTGAGGATAGAATTGGGCCCATAATGGGTATTGAAATAAAAAGAATAATGAATTGAAAACCTGTGTACTTAAATGTGTGTTTTCCATTTCTGACTCAAAATGCTGCTCAAATGAAAGCCAATTTTCTTTTTATGAACTGAACTCATAATTAGGAACTTGAATTATAATAGTCATAGAAATGGTAGTTATAATATAGACATATTACATTTGATTAGATTTTGCACAGGGGAAATTCTCCTTTGTATTAACTGGGCATTTAATTCCAACTCCACAGAAGGCAACTTTGAAATTGCAGGCTGTGGACTGTGCCATGCAAGCACTCTGGCTGTTATGGCAGCCCACGGAACATGAGGACCAGCCACTAAAGACTGACTTGAAAATCGTCATTTCAGTTTTTCTGGGTTTCATTTTAAATTCTTTAATAGTGCGGTTCCATTGTCCATGGCATAAATCTGGGGGCAGGATTTGCATTTAGAATGCTATAAAATACACTGTTCCTTCGGGTATACTAAGGAGGGTACCCTATACCAATTCACATAAATCAAGATAAGAATACTAAAAGCAATGCAATTTGATTAGGCACTAAATTCAAAACATTACAAGATTGTGGTCTAACAGCCACTAGGAACTTCAGTCATCCTGCATCTATAGCATTGTCTAGTGTAGAAAATTAAAATGACAGTTTTAAGAGATAAAGGCAATCTTATTCCTATTGAGGTTTAGGGTTCATGCCAGTTTATCTTGGTTATGAGGTGTAATGTAATATTATATATACATCTACTATAAACATTCAGACTTTTATTGACATGTCAAAAGGGTACCACTTGATGTAAAATAAAATAAATTACAACCTTGTAAAAAGTTCCATGATTTACGTTACCATAGGTACACTCTTTCTCTACCCTTTCTGCCATCTTAAATCCCCAGGAGAAACTGAAGAGAAACGACTGTAAATTTTACTTTAAGAGTTATCAGAGCAGTAATGTGTAGGTTTCCAGTGTCAGGGATCAAAATCTACCTTTGCTTTTATTATGAGATAATAACATCAAAGTTTATGTATGACAAATGAATACATTCTCTGAAGATTTTCAAGTTTATAGTTAGGTCATGTATTTATGGAATTTTCTTTTCAGAAGTCTTACAGAAATCTGATGTATATTGAATTTGCCACGAAAATATGTGTTTTTTTATTTCAAGTGGTATCATAAGTCCACAATTTCCTTGCATTTCTGAAACAGATATATAAAAAAAAACATACATCTAGCATGTAGATTAGGAGTCTTCCTTTTTCAACGTGTCCTCTTTAAAGCTAACATAATTTTTTTTCTCATCTTATATTCTGTCAATGACACTGCTGTGGGCTTGATTTTTTTTTTTTTTTTTAATGTGTAGGAGATGTTTGGCAAGTAATAGCATTCCTTTCCTATCAAGTTTTACAGCTTTTATATAGCCAGAACAACCCATTTAAACTCATATTCATTCTATACATACTCGCTTTTAGTGATATTTCTTCTTTGTATGCCCTCTTATAATTAGGAAGAAGGCCCCGAAGGGCCCAATTAGCCAACATGTGAATGTAATTATAAGTCTTGACTTTTTTCTTTCTTCTCCTTGTATGTATGTCTGTGTAGTATATAGCATAACCTACTTGGGAGAAAATTCCAACCAGGAATAAATTACATATTGAGCTTTTTGCTAATTTATGGCAAACATTCATCATGGTTGCCTAAGAGACACAGTTTCCTTTCACCTATATTAAGAACAATAGAAAGAGAGGAGCTGCCTTTCGTAGAGAGCTTCCTCTCACATTTGGAAGTTGAACTGAACAACCAAACTTCCAGTCAGCCCTGTGTCCAGTGTGAGATCATCATGTGAGCCTGGTCTTGCCACCAGAGGGATTCTTAAGAGGGCTGAAGTTTGAGTGGTGAATTAGTGAAAGATGTGTGATCAGCCATCATTGTTTTAGAGAAGACAGTTTATTGCTACAGAAAGTTAAGCTTTGAGGAAAGAATTGAGACTTTACTGCTCCATCGTATTAATTCTCATGGCCAAGTTTCCCAACTGTGATTGTCTTGTTACAAGTTTACAAGTGTTGTTCCAGTCACTCACAGAGACCGCTCTGAGAAAGTCCTCTCTCTCATATTTAGGAGTTTCTTTCTTCTTTTGGGACAATTAAAGTTTCTTTCCATGTGTGGTGAATTTCCAGAGACCATATTTCTCATTATGAAATAATGTATTTTCAATATACAGTAAAACCTTAGATCTCAAGTATCTTGTTCTGCGAGTGTTCTGCGAGACAAGCAAACATTTCTAATAAATTTTAACTTGATATATGAGTGATGTCTTGCAATACGAGGAGTACCTGATGCCAAATGTCACATGATCACAACTGAGCCAATGGTTCTTGAATTTGCTTTGATACATGATTGCTTTTTTTTTTAAATGTTTATCTTTGAGAGAGAAAGAGAGAGAGAGACAGTGTGAACAGGGAGGGGGCAGAGAGAGAGAGGGAGACAAAGAACCTGAAGCAGGCTCCAGGCTCTGAGTTGTCAGCACAGAGCCTGACACAGGGCTCGAACCCACGAACCATGAGATCATGACCCGAGCTCAAGTTGGACGCCGAACTGAGTCACCCAGGCACCCTGATATACAAGTGCTTTGGATTACAAACATGTTTCTGGAATCAATTATGCTTGCAAAGCAACGTTTTACTGTATTTGAGATTAACCAAGGCACTTTTAGTCTTAGTTCATACTGAACATGCAAGTGGATGACCAAGTAAATATTTTGTGTAAGTGCCTTTATTTTTTTAAGTTATAAAATGTATAACTTATATTAATATTAGCATCTTTTATGAGGGCCACTAAGTACAACTATGCAAATTGTTCACTGTATTAATCCAGAAGGGGCCATAACTATAAACTCTGATGTTAATGATGCCCTCTAGAAGTCTGAAATATAGTAGCACGGGCTTCTACTCTGAGTTTGTTTACTAATTTTCTTGTTTTTATTCCCAGTTTGAATCATCTGTCACCCAAATCTGTCACTACCTAAGCTTACTTGTTCACATTTTATTCTTATCTTGTCTGCCTTATATCAGTTCTAATGATAATAGCTAATAAGAAGTAACATTATTTAACTGAGTTTTCAAATATAGTCCTCATAATACTCTCTAAACAATTTTATTACTACTCTCATTTTACAGATTAGAAAACAAAAGCTTTTCAAGGATACAGTTCTTAAATTTGGGGGCCAGGATTTTTAACCCAGGTCTTTCTGACTTCAGAGCTAGAGACCTTCATCATCAATTCACAGGTGAATTACTATTACATTCTACACAGCAGCTATGCATAAATAGGGTCTCTTTTTTCTGCCATATTATCTCCTGGAGCCTTGGCCACCTGCTTAGCTCTTTTGTTTTCTGCTTCCATCTTCTTCCTACTACCTGTTAACCACTCATATTTCCCACATATCTGCCTTGCTCTACCAACTCTTAGTTGAAATAGATGAAAGTTTTATATATAGAGAAAACACCTAAGAAATTCAAGTCCTTCCTACCTAGTAAAAAAATCTTAAACTCTCTTAAAATTTATGTTTTCCTAGGACAATATCTGTACATCTTAGGAAATGTGGATCGACATTAACACATTAAATCTATTACGGGTTCACTCATATCTGTAAAGGTTTAATTTATTTTACTTTAGCCTGGCTGCATTATCCCTTTGACTCCTTGTGACTCAGTCTTGGTGAAGCAGCTCTTAGGAATCTACAAATTCAACATGGGGCTCTTACAAATATTGAAGGGTGTTGGCTTGGGGGTGGAGGCTCCTCTTGAGACTACAGCTAAATGTCTTTCAGAGGAGGTGTGTCAAATGAGAGGATGTAAGAAAATCACAGAGGTCTCAATCAGAGAGTTAAGGGAATGTTACAATTGGAATAAGCAGAGAAAACGAGAGTAGGGAGAAGAAAAAATTGATGTCTTGTGGCTGAAAACTAAAAATAAGGTCTAAGAAATCAAATATGCTGAACTACCTACCTAACAGGAAAGAAAAATTTACCTATTTGGGTGAAAATCTCTTTAGGTCTAATTTTATGTACTTGATATTTACTCAATATAACCAGTATTGACTGGGCAACGAGGCAATATCAAACTTATGGTAGGGTCTGGTATAGATACTCTGAAAATTTCAGAGTATAAGGATATATATGCAAGAAATATTTTATAAATTAAAAACCCTAATGGGGATAGTATTTTGAGAGGTCATAGAATATCAAAAAAAAAAATAATAATGTGGACTGAAGGAAGGCCTACAATACCATTTTATTTAGTCTGAAATCATGTTTTCTGTCAAGTAGAAAAATGTGAATGCAGTTTTGTGTCCTGCTAGATACTATTTTTTCCTGACAAATCTTGTAATAGCATATTGTTCTAATACTAATTTAATTTATTTATCTTTTATGCTTTGAGATTACATACATAGTATCTCAGTTCTAAAACAAGATAAATAGCTACCTATCAGAATATAACTTGAATCTTTCCCCAGGTGCAAATGTAAAATAAGAATACATCAGTTAGCAATTGACTAACATGGTCATTTGCTACATCATTATCTCATTGAAATATTGTATGTTTTTATTCTTTATCAATGACTAAAACTCAATAAATTAAGAGATTGTACCAAATGGCTGTTTAAACCCTAGAACTCTAGAAGTGGCATATAAAATATGGATTTTACAGAGTAGTTTCATAATTATGTGTGCAACAATAATGAATAGGTTCTATAGACCACTGATTTTAGGAATTAATAAAGGACAAAAAGCAAATTAGATGCATAGATAAAAGCACATGCTGACGCAGAGGGAGGAGTCATTTCAGATAGAAGGAGCAGGAGGAAGCTGGTGCTTTTAGGCGAAGTACATCCAAATTTGATACGAATCTGCCCTCTTTACTACACAGCTGGTCTGCAACAGCAGTCAGCAAGAAGTTTATCTCAGACTGAACTTGAATGTATAGGCATTTGAGCTAGCAATGAAAAGATGTACCCTCTCTCTCCCCAAAGATATTGATATTGCTTTAAGAGTAGGAGATTCCTGGGGCACCTGGGTGATTTAGTCAGTTAAACATCTTGATTTAGGCTCAGGTCATGATCTCACATGGATGTGGGTTCCAGCTCCTCATTGGGCTCTGCACTGACAATGAGGAGCCTGCTCTGGATTCTTGCTCTCTCTCTCTCTCTCTTTCTTCTCCTCCCCCCACCTCTCAAAATAAATAAAAAACATTTTTTTTAAAAGTAGGAGATTCCTTCAGAAATCAAGATATCATTCCTCCCAACCTAGTGGCACTTTATGCTTTGTCCCCAAATCGCTATAGACATAATTCTATAAGTAGAACTAGCATTCCCAGACACACTCAAGTGTGTTTTCCAACACAAAGGAAACATATAAGCATGAATTACTAAAACAAATGTTATAGATTATAATGAGACTGAAAACAAAAAAGAATCTTAGCATAAGATGGAGATAAATAATGGTGTTCAAAGAGACTAAATAAAACTTATTTGGTGTGCAAATGAAACTTATAGTTAAAGCCAAACACTTTTTGCAACTTAATATTAAAACACTGAAACAATATAAAATTGAAATACAAGATAATATCAGCCTGGAACTATTGGGACAAGAGGAGGAAGGAAATTGAAAGCTGTTTCTGTGATAAATATATCTAGTGATATGAGAAACTCTAAATAGTGATAAAACTAGGTTTAAATAGGTATGTTAAATATTAAAGGATGATGGTCATCAGGAGAAATTATGTAAATATCACCACACGCACATCTCCTATCCCTGAAATAAAAAAAAGTAATTACAAAGAAAAAAAGAAGAAACAGTCCTAATTAGCTGTATTATTAATGGTAAAAAATGTGAGGAGTGCAAATAGTACTTGCAATGAGAAGGACTCCTAGAATGTATGTTGCAGGTCAGGGGGGGATAATCAATAACAAACACAACCAAAGGTCAAATCCACTTAAATGTTACTTATAAGAGACACAAATACACAAATTAAAAATACACAAAATATTGTATTTGAAGAGATGGAAAAATTTTTGTCACTCAAAGAATAACTAATAGAAGCAAAAAAGAATTATTAATATCAGGCAAAATAGAAATCAAGGTAACATTCTGCATACATCATGAATTCCACAGATAATGTTATTTTCCTTCTACCTAAAGAATGACCTTTCATTTTCATTTTTAGTGCAAGTCAACCAGTGGCACCTTTTCTCAGTTTTTGTTTTGCCTTTATCTTGAAGGGTGTTTTTGTTGGATATACAAATCTTAGTTGGTAATTATTTCCTTGAAACATTTGCAGAACTCATTCCATTATGTTTTCTTGTTAAGTTGTTAAGTTACCTGTTAATCATATTGTTGCTTCTTTGAAGGTAATATGTGCTTTTTCTATTCCGTGGCTGCTTCTAATATGTCCCCCCCCCCCAGTTTTAAACAGTTTTGCTATTATATGTCTAGGTGTTGTTTTCTTTTGTATTTATACTTTAGGATTTTATAGAGCTTCTGCAAACTGTTTTTATTGTTTTTAATTGGTTTTTGAAACTCCAGGGCATGTTTCTTTTAATATTCTTTCATTCCCATCACAAGTGGATTCCAATTACTCACTGGTTAGAGTATTGGAGAATATCTCACCTGTCACTTATACTGTTAATGGTTTAAACTTACTTTTTTTTTTAAATTCATTTTTTATCCTCTTTACGTCAGTTTGTATATTCACTATTGCTGTATCTTCCAGTTTACTGATCTTGTGTTCTGCTCTGCCCAATCTGCTAAGTTCTTAATTTAATTTATTGTACTTCCTAGTCTAGAATTCCCATTTTTTCTGATGCTATTCTCTTGTGAAATTTCTATATTTTTTCCTAGTTTCTCTCCCTCTCTCTCTCTGTCTCTTTCTCTCTCTCTCTCTCTACACACACACACACACACACACACACACACACACAATATTTCTATGACCTTGTCTCTGCTTTTCTAGTAATTTTTTAAATTAAATATTGGATATTGTATATAAAAACCATTGAGAATGGAGATGATGTCATTGTTCTCTAGGGAGTTTCTATTCTTTTATTATATAGAATGAGACTCTTCACCTAAATCCATTCAAAGATGCAGCTGAGATATAACTAGGTTATGATTTTGGTTTTGCTGAGACTCAATCTATCCTCAGTTAATGTGCACTCCCAGGTCATAGTCATTCAGGACTTTCGACTGAGAACCTTGTATGCTCACTGGAATTTCTTACCTGGCCATTTCTAAACTCTAATCTGAATTTCTTTAGAATGGAAAGTGGTTGTTTTTGTTTTTGTTTTGTTTTTTTGTTGTTAGCGATTTTATTTATTTTATTTTTTTCTGATTAGTTGCTTTGTCTTTAGTCTCTCCAGTTTTACACTTTGACAAATGTCTTGGAAGAAATCTGCCAGTATGTCAAGCTCAGTTTTCTGCCCACAATTCTGCTGGCATCTTGGCCAATTTTGTACGTTCAGCCTCCAAAGATCATCATAAACTGCTGTTTTTTCTGTCTCCCGGCAGTGGCCATTTGCCCAAGCAAAGTACATATTCTCAGATTTATTTCTTGCACTCAGATTTGGCAATTCCCCAGAGAAAAATGCAGCTATGGAAACTTAGCTCAGTTCTTTAAGTTCTCCTCTCTTTAGGATCTTGACTCTGTAATCTTTATTGTCTTCAGCAGCAATGCTTTCTGCATTCTATCTGCTTATTTTTAGTTGCTTCAGCTGGCATGTTTGTCTACCACATACATGCTCCTTTAACCTTTCTTGAAGTAAAACTCCTTAATCCAGTCTTCATATATATACACAGACAGACACAGGATTATTTGTTAAATGTCTACTGAATTATATACTATTTTATTTATTCCTCACAATAAATTTTAGGAATATATTCATTTCCATTTTTGGTAATGAACTAAAATTATGCCATAATCTACGCAGTCTCTGCAAAGGAGATTCTGAAATCCTCTCCCATTTGTGAAAGGAAACCCTGTGCTTTTCCTACTCTATCCCACTTCTTGATGCTGATGAAAATGAATGGAAAGTAGAGTGACTTCAGAAGGCTGAAGTCAAACAAGTTTATGACTCTTTAAGAAGTTTGCACACACCCAATGGGCTGATTCTGAGATGCCACTGTCTCTAATCTCTGTCTAAGCAAATGTACTGGAGTAGTTGGAGTCAACCAGCTATAGGGGAAAAATGTGGAAAATAAAGCACTACAATGGTATTATAAAGAGCATGGATTGAGGAATATTTATGTGCCATACTCTCTCTCTACATGTATTAAAATGTTTCAAGTTCTCAGTGACCAGATGGCCTGAATCCCTTTTTATTCTCATTTTGCTAAGGTTGCAACTAAGCTTCAGAGAAAGTAGTATTAACTTAGCCAAGCCTTATAAGATAATAGGGTGAATGGTTTAGCTTCAAAGACCAGGCATTATGCATTGCATATACTGCCTACAAAGTGAGAAGCTATTCTTTTTTTGTTTGGGAAGCAAAAACATCCCAATTTAGGTAAGAGAACCAAGAAGACAAATTTTGGTTGCAATCTTGTGACTAAAATTTAAAATTTTATATCATTTCTATGTGGAATCTAGAAAGTCGAACCTATAAAAAACAAGGAAGAAAATGGTATTTTTAGGGGATTGAGTGGGAGATGATAGGAGTGATGATGTTTAAGTGTACAAGTTTATAACAAGTAATAAATAAGCCATAAAGATCTAATACACAGTGTAGTAAATATAGACAATAATACTCATATTGTATTATGACTATATATATATATATATATATATATATATATATATCTCAAAGAACCAGACTTACAACCTTAAATTTATCCAATGCTAAACATCAATTTTTTTAAAAAGACATATTTCAGATTAATATAAATCTTATCAAGCCATTATCTAATTTACCAGTTCCTAAATTCTACAGAAAATTACTATATAGTCCCTGATTGTAATCAAACTAAGGAATCAAATAATAATAATGTTATTATTTTTCAAAAAAATCTTTATATCTAAAAACCTATATGGGGAACTGATTCATATGAATCGAATGATTCATAATGTTGTATTCTTTTCTGTATTTTGCATTATTAAAAGTCTCTTTCAAAAATACAATGTACTCAGTACATTAGGATATAAAAATATTGTTGGACACCATATGCAAAGATTTTTATATCAGTTTGTGAATGAGCAATATAGTAATATATTCTGTATCCTAGAATAAACTCTAAAAAATGAAAAGGGCCTGTTTACAGTATGATATAGTACCTTTTTCTATGATTTGTATTATTACAAATTGGTTACAATGAATTCATATCATGTAAGTGAAACTAATACTGATCTAAAGATCTCCTCTGAGGTACAACAAAGTAAAATTGTAGGAAAAAAAATACCTAGTGTATCAGAGATAGTTATGACTGCCCCTTTCCATTTTTATTAAAAATGAAGCTCTGTAGCAGATGGGCTTCAAAGATATTTTAAAGATTTAAGTGCTAATGCATGGGAGAATTCCAGTGCAAACAGTTCCTTTAAAGTACTTCAGTGCATGCTGGGCTGTGGGAGGGACCTGGAGAGGCCTCTTAATCTTGCTTAGATCTTTCCATTAGTAGAGTGCTATAAAATTACCTTCAACATGCATGAGAAAAGTGGTCTGACTGGGAGAAACTTGGCTTCTTCCTAAATTATCTTCCCCTCAACTCAAATTTAGTAAACCATTCTAAATAAGGAAACAACTCCAGCTGCAATGGATGAGTTTCAGTTTGGGATTATTTTGTTAAATAATGAATATTTTATTATTTGAAAGCATATGGCATACAAATGTTGAGAATTTCCAAAGAAGCCAACTTCTCATTGGCAAAGCATTCCATTTTTTGTGTGCGTACACAATTGGTGAAAGTTAAGTATTTAAAATGGAAATACGTTGTTTTTGTTTCAGAGTATAGTATCCCCACAAACTTTGAGTCTATATAAATGTCTAGCAAAGTCAATGCAGGCTCACCACAGTCATATTAAGAATCATGGTGGTGATTATTGTGAGGTCATTAAAGTTGATAACCTGTATTACCTATGATATGCCTACAAGCATTCTGCATTTCACATAAAGACAAAGTCTAGAAGGAGAATTTTGGTAACCAGTGAACTAATTCAGTATAACCAAGAAACCTGCTAAAGAAAAAAAGGACAAATTCTATCATTCTTAGAGATCTACATTTGTTCCATGATCAAATTCCACTCCACTTTTGCCATTTTAGTTGTACAAAATCTGACAGAATAATTTCAAATGTTAATTTGAGCTTGATAAGAGAATTTTTTTCTATTTAAGAATTTGATTTTTTCATACTGGATTGTATTTTTCTTTACATTTTTACTCGAACCATTATACTGTTTAGGTCTGGAAAAAAAAGTTATGATAAGAAATGGAAATGAAAAATGTAGTTTTCTGTTTATAAGAGACAAATGTTCTGGTTTTCTCTCTTATTTCCATTTCATCCAATTTTGTAATGAAGAAAGGATGCCCTCTTAGCTGTTGTCCAGGTGTCCGTAATCAACCAGAAAAAGTAGATTTGATATCTCACAAACAAGCCCTCGTCCTATCCATGCCTGTTGACCAAAATGGTGAAGTCAGTTCTTTCCCAGGTTCTGCCACTTACCAGGTAACCTTGTATAGGTAACATATTTTTAATAAATCATACTTTTGTATTTGCAATGTAAGAATAATTATGCGAATTATAGTATACATGTGATTATTATATATTTGTGGAAGTGAAATTGGTAATATTTTGAAGTAATATTTAAATTATAAAATCCTATATACTTGTTAGTAGTTAGTTCTACACTGCTGCTATGAAAAGCTGTGCTGGTATTGGGTCATGGGAAATTATTCTCCCTCTCTGTCTAGTTTATAGCTAGACAACTTTACTCCCTTCCACTTTATTTTATAGAGTGGGGAGTCCAGCTGTGAAAGCCTACACTAAATTAGATGAGTAGAAAAACAAAAATCAGGAATGGTGTTCTCATTCCATTGTTACCACCCACCCAAGTTATCCCCCACCATCACCCCTATTTATAAAAAGAGTTTTACTTGATGAAGTGCCCCATAAATCAAATCAAGGATTTACAAGAAGTCTTTTTATTTCATAGATTTAAACATAGATTGAATGCTTGCATAAATATTGTACCATTTTTTATAAAATACTAGCTTAACCAAAATACCATTAAGTAGTACAGAGCCAATAAATAAAGCAGCATTCCAATCCAGACATATTATTAAGGGAGGAAGCAATCAGATCTATAAAGTAGTTCTACATTGTAGGAGGGTGAACTCTTACAAACCAGATGTTTTAATTTTTGTATGGTCTTTGTATGGCACAGTGTATTCTAAGGAACTTTGTATTCACTAATTAGAAAATGCCTCACTTAACCCAGGTACTTTTGTTTCTCCCAATTCTGAATATTGTTTAGCACTGACCTTTAATGACCTCAAATGAATAATGTTCATCTGAGATTAATGATTTCTTTTGATACCAACAGTGCTCCCAAAGTAAAAAAGCAACATATTTTGGTCTTACTTTTTCATGTGCCAGTCTCTGTTTGATGTGAATTGGAATTCTTTCAACATTTTGGTTCTCTTCTAGATACATTGTTATTCCTAATCCTTTGTAAGGATTAGGCTTGATGTAGACTGTTTTCAGACATTTGTTTTAATATAGTTTTACCTTGTGTTGATATCTTTGTTAGATGTTTAGAACTGAGAAGTAAGTAAATAGAACAACATACAGAGCCCCAAAAGAAACAGCAAATATTTACTGAGGATTTCTTCTGAAAACTTACAAAGTGGGAGTTATCCTGGCTCCCGTTGTGGAGGTAGTGATGACCTAAAAACACAAATGGTCGTGTATGAGCGTTAGTCAGTGTGAATTAGAGCATCATAATGAAAACTGGCTTTGGAATCTGTAGACCTAAGTTTAGGATTCTTCCTAACTCTCTGGCTCTGGTACATTATGCAATTTCTCTAAACATCAGTTTCCACTGAATAAATGAAAACTAGTATCATTAATGAACAACTCTGAAGGGGACTAAAGTTTTTCCCTTAGCCATATGTGCGCATGTGTCACATGATCTGTGACACCGGAAATCATCCATCCATTCTCTTTATCAGTTAAATTCTGAGTTCCTCTGAAGGAGCTGAAGTCTGCAGAAAAGTAAGTGCTACATAATATCCAGTTGTAGAGAATGGTAAGGGACAGTGCTGTTAAAGTTCAATTAAATTTAACAGTAAGCATGTACTTTCAGAAAAACAGAAGATGGTTTTATTGTCTTTCCCAGCCATGCAAATTACCAGGAATCCAAGAGCTGCTTCTGCTAATAATAATTATTACTATAATTATAACTATTATTAACAAATAAATTGGTGTATTAGTCTTCTAAGGCTGCCATAACAAAATTCCACAGACTATGTTATTTAAACAACAGAAATTTATGTTCTGACAGTTCTGGAGGCTAAAAATCCAAGGTCCACTTCAATAGTTCTGGTTTCTTCCAAAGCCTCTCTCCTTTGCTTGAATATGGCTGCCTTCTCTCTGTCCCTGTGTAGTCATCATTAGGCCAGTGTATTGTCTGTATCTTAATGATTTTTTTCTTTTAAGAGCATTAGTCATATTGGAGTAGGGCTCCACACATGTGACTTGATTTTACAGTAATTATCTTTTTAAATATCCTCTCTCTCAAAGCCATCACATTCTAAGATACTGAGGTCTAGGACTTCAACAAATAAATTTTGGGGAGTAACAATTCAGCCTATAACAAGTGGTTTTCCACAAAATCCTAAGGCTAGTAACACTGGGGACAGTCTCCTAAGCAACCAAAGACGGAATGTGTTGAGGGGGTGGGAAGTGGGGTGTACTGCAAAGAAAGGCAATTGGATAAGAGTGGGCAACCTGTTCTAGGTCTTTTACTTCTCTAGATTAATTCAGCTGTTTGTTACTAGCTTATATTTGTATTTGGCCATCACATAGTTTTATTCTGTTAATCTCTTTTGCTCCGTGATAATTGAAGTAACTAGAATACTTGACATACTTTTCACAGGAAAAGAAAATGAGGTACTGATGTATACAGAAGATGGAAAATAGTCCTAAAAGAAATTCTGGCAGACCAATACAAATTTTTAGAATAAGAAAATATGGAGTTTTCATTAATGTTGAAAATGAGGACTATGGATACATATTAGTTGTTTGACAACATGAGTATGAGAATACCTTGAGAAAGTAAGTGGTTATATTTGTAGATCATAGATTTAAAAAAAAACCTCTCTAAAATGTATTTGTTTTAACATTGATTTGGCTAAAGACAGCCTTTCTGTTTGTATTCATAAGTTAATTATTTCTAGTCATGCATTTATAATGTTATACAAATGGTAACATGTGATTTATGTGTGACATGTGGTAGATGGTCTTTTTGTTCTTGAATAGATAAATGATGAGGAAGTGAAGTGGGAAATTGTGTCTGCTGAAGGAAGTGATTTTCACTATATGAAATACTATGGTATATCTATGACTATGAATAGGTTTCAATTCTTTGAAGTATAATTTAAAGTAAACACTAAAAGCATTGAGTAAGAATTTTCATTGCAAACAAATATAAGAAGAAATGGGATATAAAAGGAAAATAAGTTTTCTATACTCCTATGCTAAAATCAAATTTAGAATATTATTAGGTATTTATTCATGGGATAAAATTGTTAGAGGTATAAGGGCTCTTTAGTTGACTGTGTAAATCAAATATCTCGACTTAATTTCATATGTGAGTTATTTGCATTTTTAATTCTTTCCATATATCATTTTAATCAAAGGTCAATTCAGTGTAGCTATTTGTAAAATGCAAGACAAGAACATTTAAACTATATAGATAATGATGCATAATTAGAAGTCTGATGATTATGCTTTTGCTTATTTTAAAATGCATCTTTGGAGAAGTTTTAAAAGATAGTCTAATCAATTTATTTTTCATGAAAAATTAAGGTTAATGTTACATTAATATAAAATCTCTCTTAACACCAGGGTTTTTTTGAATTGGACATTACATCATTGTGACCATGTGTTATAGGTTGAATTATGCCCCTCTCAAAATTCATATGTTGAAATCCTAATGCCCAGTACCTTAGGGAATCATCTTCTTTGGAATAGGTGTTGTAGACTCAGTCTGAAGTTCTCTCTTGTCCAGTAAGAGAGTGGGACACAGGATTGAAAAGTGAGAGAGGCTAATGTTCTGGAGGAGACAAGAGCCCCAAATAAGGGTCCTTTCTCCATTTTTATTAAGATCAGAAGGCTTATAAGCATGATGGATGTGCACAAAGAGACAATGAAACTGTGAACGTTAACGCATGGGCTTGGAGGAAAGGAGATTTTGAAGATATGTGGTGTTAGGGGTTTGGTCAATACAAAACAAAATCCTGGACCAGTCTGATGGTTGTTTATAGCAGACATGAGGCCCTATCTCTGTTTACCTAAACTGGCCTAGGGGACAAGAAAGACAGGGGATGCTCCCTCATGGTCAACAAGGCTATTTAGCTCCCCTCTGGGCAACTTTGCCCCACTGCAGACTATAGCCCTATTTACCTGTTTACTTAATTTGGTCCTTCCTTCCTGTGAAACCAGCTTTCTGCTGTTGTCCTATACCTTTGTCCTATACCGGGGGCCTTTGCCCCATTTACCTAATCTTATTTACCTAATTTTGGAAGTTTTCATCCAGAGGTTTCCCATTCCTATATCTTTGTCTTATATTGGCGGCTTTTGCCCCATATGCCTAATCTTATTTACCTAATCTTGTTTGCCCAAACTTAGGTGTGTTCATCCTATGGCTTTCTAATTCTTTATGCCTTGGTAACCCATCTGTGCAAGCTCAGGGAATTCCTAAGCTTATTCCCCACAAATAGGATTGTTGCAGATGTAATTAGTTAAGTTAAAATGAAGTCATACTGGAGTAGAGAGTAAGTAGTTCCCTAATTCAATATGATAGTGTTCTTGCCAAAGGCAGAAGTTTGGACATAGGTACAAATACAGGGAGAGCACAATGAGAACATAAAGTTGGCCATCTCCAAGCCAAGGAAAGAGGCTTAGAGCAGGTTGTTCACTGAGAGTCTTCAGAAGTAATCAACCCTGCCAACACCTTGATTTTGGAATTTGGGTCTCCCGTACTGTGGGACAAACTTCTGTTGCATGAAGCTACCCAGTTTGTGGTAGTTTGTTACAGCAGCCCTTGCAAACTAATACACCATATCTCTAGTCTTGCAATTTTATTTTTAATTGAAGAACACTAAAGTATGAAGACAGTCACCAATGATATAGTCTTTTGCCAAGTTTCCTTATGCTTGTGAGGAGGTCTTGCTAGTGTGTCACATTGAAATGTGAATATTTCTTTTTTTTAAGTTTATTTATTTATTTATTTTGAAAGAGAGAGAGAGAGAGACCCCACAAACAGAGGATGTGCAGAGGGGAGGGAGAGAAAGAATCCCAAGCAGGCTCCACACTGTCAGCACAGAGCCCAACACAGGGCATGAACTCACAAACCATGAGATCATGACCTGAGTCGAAATCAAGGGTCAGATGCGTAACTGACTGAGCCACCCAGCTGTCCCTAAACATGTGAATATTTCTTAAATAAATGTTAATCCTTGAAAAAGTTGTTAATTAAAATGTTGGTTCTAATGACAATACAAATTAAATGATTGATATTACATATATGAACAATTCATCCAGGAAAGAATCAATTATGAGCTATCACAAGATACACTTAAGAAATTTTTGCAAATAGAAAGGCTTCAGTTTCTTCTTTGTGGTCTACTTTTATAAAATGTTTTGAAAAGTCAGAGTTTATATTCAGAGTTCCTTAGGGTGGTGACTATGATGTTTATTAGTGCTATAGTGTTAGGCAAACCTCTTGATGTCCTTAAGGCTAAAGTGAAAAATGGACATAAAAATGTTTAACTTCAAGGAGGATTCTGAGAAGTGAATCAGGTGATCTAAGAAGGCACCTGAATTTTTAAATTGATGCACTCATGTTTTTGAGGGATAATTTACATATAAACTGTATAATCTTAAGTGCACAACTTGACTATTTACATATGTTTTACATATGTTTACATATTACATACGCCTAGTTCCAGATAAAAACAGAACATTTCTATCATTCCAGAAGGTCTTTTATGTCAATAGCACTATTTTGAATTTTTAAATCATAGATTAGTTGTGCCCATTCTTGAATTTTATACAGATGAAACCACACAGTCTATACTCTTCTTTTCTGAGTTGCTTTGCTCAACACGAAGTCTATGAGATTCATCCATGTTGTATATATAAGTGAGTTTTTATGACTGTCTAATATTCCATTGTATGAATAAACCACAATGTTTATTCACTTGCATGTTGATTATAGAACTAAATATGAGAAAAAGAAACCAAAACCTTCTAGAAGGAAAATATCTTTGTGACTTTAGATTAGGAAAATATATCTCTAGGTAGACAGAAGAACATATTGATTATTTAAAATAATTAACTTGGATTTCATTAAAATTAAGATTTCTGTTTACTAAATATATATCATTAAGCAAATGAATAAAAAGTCACAGTCTGAAGGAAGATTTTCACAATACATATGACTGAAAAATAATTCACAATATATAAATAGCTCTTATACTCCATAAGAAAAAAAATGAATGACCCAGTTAAAAAAATTGTTGGAATACTTGAGCAGGTAATTATCAAAATAGCATATTCAAATAGCCTATATTTACATGAAAATGGCCTGACATCATTACCCAACAAGTAAATGTGATGTAAAACCATAATGATGCATGATTACATCCTCATCAGAATATACAAAATTTTAAAAAGACTGTCAGTACCACCTATTGAAAAGGAAGTAGAGTAGCTGAAACTCTCATCACTATTGATGAGATGGTAAATTGATTTGGAAAACTATGGTATTATCTTCTGAAGTTAAATATATATCTGCCTTATGACCCAACAATCATACTCTTAGGTATATTTCCAAAGGATATCGGTATATATGTTTTCCAGAATAATGTACAAAAATGTTTACAAGAAAATTATTTATAACCCCAAACTGGAAACAAATGAAATACTGATCCAAAGGGGAAGGATAAATAAAATGTGGCATAGAATAAGTATTAGTAATTGCCACTACTATTATCATGTCTTTATGTTTTCTCCAAATTTATAGTGTCTGATTAGATGTCATGTTTTTGTTTCAAATGTATACCTTTTCACATTTATTCATTGGGCAAGCAGTGCAATAGGAGAAAATGTGTCATTTAGACAGATTATTTATGCTGGGAGGAGAGAAGGACTTTGATAAATATCTACACGTCAAAAATTATAGCTAACCTCTTTCTCCATACCTTCATTTCCTCAATCTACTTTAATGTGTTCCTTTCACAAATTATTAATAATATCCTTCTAGAGATTTATGTTTACACGTACTTATAAGATCTTTGCAACTAGAATTGCTCCAAATGTTGATTCTGGAACGTAGTAGATATGTGGGAATGAAATGAGATTAGGTGAGAGGAAAAGTGAATAATGGAGTGGGGGACAAGTTCTCTTTTTGTTAATAGTATTTTTTTTTAACTGTCTAGCTATATAGTTAAATTTTTATTTTCTTTTATTTTTTAAATATTTATTTAAGTAATCTCTACACCCAATTTGAGGCTTAGACTCACGACCCCGAGATCAAGAGACACTTGTTCTTCCAATTGAGCCCCAAGTTAAATTCTTATTTCAAAGAAACGAGGGGCGCCTGGGTGACTCAGTTGTTTAAACTGCTGACTCTTGGTTTTGGCTTAAGTCATGATCTCTGATTCATGGGATTGAGCCCCATGTCGGGTTCTGTGCTGGTAGCATGGAGTCTGCTTGGAATTCTTTTTCTGCCTCTCTCTCTGCCCCTCCCCCACACATGTGTGTGCATGTTTCTCTCTCTCTCTCTCTCTCTCTCTCTTTCCCTCTCAAAGTAAATAAATAAATAAAATTTAAATAAAGGAAACACTAAAGGGTTACATACCAGATGTTTGGTGAGCTACCCTGTTTTTCAAGTTTTAAAGACTCTCCCTTACCAATATTCTATTGGCTATCCAATGACCTCCATCCCCACTTATTTTTCTTTTTTTAAACACATTTAAAAAACATTATTTATTTATTTAGAGGGAGAGTGTTGAACGGGAGAGGGGCAGAGAGAGAGAGAGAGTCAAATAAAGCTCTGTGCTGACAGCAGAGAGACCAATGTGGGACTCGAACCCACAAACCATGAGATCATGACCTGAGCCAAAGTCAGATGCTTAACCAACTGAGCCACCCAGGTGGAGCCACTCAGGGGGACTGAGCCAGTCCCCATTCATTTTTCTAATCCCTAGTTCTATTTCAAGTTTTTGTCTGGTGAACTCTAGAATTCACCAGCATGTCCTCTCCAGTTATTACTGCCCCTTTTTTGTTCATCACTATCTCATTTTGGTCATCACGGACGCAAAGAAAGATTCAGATCCATATATTCTTGTCCTCTGCCCACCTCCCTACCTTCCCCAGTGACATTCACTAGGCATGTGATATAACAGGCTTTGTTGAATTTGAAGCATGAAGAAGTTTCTGATGGAAACAGTGTAAGAAGCTTAGAAGTGAATGTTGGGCACTCATGTTCTGAGTGCCCTTCAGCCACTCCACCAACTGGATGATATAATCTTCCAGCTTCAGTCTGTTGTCATTTGTTAGATTTTCTCTTTCTTTTCTCTATTCCTTCTCAGTTCTCTCCTCTCTCCAATACTAGGCTCTTGCTCTCTATTCATGCTCAGTTGACCAGCTATTATATTGTTAAATATTTCTACTTACGGTGTGTGCCCTGTTAGATACTTACAAAATAAGACATGTGGTGGTCAGTCCCTTGCTAAGACTTTAACATTGTAAATTTTCTGTGTATTTGGATCTAATTAAAAAAAAAAAAAGACATTTTGAAAACTTCTGTGAGTTCTACAGGGTTTAGAGGCTGTGTTTCAGTGCTATGACAAACTGCCAAAACATTGACATGTGACTATCTGGCAGTGGAAAAAGAAATGGATAAATACATTCCTAGTCACTAGTTTAACCTATAGAATTAATCTCTGCTTCTACTTTTTTTTTTTTAAATCTACATAGATAAAGTAATAATTAGGCCAATTTAAATTTTATCTGTCCTGTTCTCCCTTTTTCTGATAGGAGGACCACCTAACTATCACCTACAGGATTTCAGACATAGGCTGAAAAAGGAAGATACAAAATCTGGTTAATCAGCCTCTGAGTGATTCAGTGATAGTTGTTTGAATGAAAACATAGGCAATTCATGGGAGTAAATTTGAAACTAGCCTATGGGATAGCTCTGAGAAGCCTGAGGCAGAGGAATTTTCCTGGCCACTGCAGACACTATTTTGATGTCCTGCAACATCTTTTCTTACAATTTAACCTTCTATAGCCATATATTTCCCTTCTGCATATTTTGAAGTTTGCATTAAAAAATCATAGCATAGCAAATGGTTTGATGCAATATTAAGGAAGGTTAAGACTACAATTGTTTAAAAAACACTAGCACTTTAGAAGTCTGAGAAGAGAATGGGAATTCAAGATTGCTGGAGGCCATTATTTTTTGTCCTATTTACTTTATTTTAACAGGGTCAGCCCTTGGCAAAATCAAGAAGGAGGTGTTCAAGTTCCTTCACTTTTCTGATCATTGCATTTAGCATTTTACATGTAATTCACAGAATTTCGAGAAGTAGGTAATACTACCATGATTATATTACAAATGAAGACTCAAGATTTACAGAGTAAATTTAATTCAAGATTTAAATTTAAATTCAAGATTTAAATTCAAGATTTAGAGTAAATTGCCTAAGGTCATTGAGCTAGTTGGAAGCAATGTAATATTGAAAAACTGGTCAGGGTGCCTGGCTGGGTCAAGTTGGTTAAGCGACCTACTCTGATTTCATGGTTTATTAGAGCCCCACATTGGGCCCTGAAAATACAAAACTGGTTGGGATTCTCTCTTTCCCTTTCTCTCTGCCCCTCCCCTGCTCACATACTCACTCATTCTCTCTCTCAGTAAATAAATAAATAAATTAAAAAAAAAAAAAGAAAAGAGAAATTGGTCAGTCAGCTTCCAACAACCAGATTATTACCTCATCTGATAGTTGGTAACTGTGAAAGTACTTATTCAAGAGATATTGGTGTGTGTGTGTGTGTGTGTGTGTGTGTGTGTGTACGCACTCGCACCTGTGGTTATTGAGGATGAAGGTGTTGGTGACCCAGAGGAAAATACCCATAGTAGTGACCTGACATATGATGGTGTTTGAGGATATTGGCAAGTATACCTGCTATAAGGGAGGGGGTGAGGTAGTGCCCTGATCATTCAAAATCTTACACCATTCTTTTATGTTTGAAATAGACTGTGCTATAATACCCAAATATTCATTGACCAATAACTGAAAGTGTTTCATTATCAAAGAGTGAAATCAGTGTTGTCCCCTATATTAAAATAATTTGCTAAACAACAACAGAAACAATAAACAGCTGTGGGAGAAAGTATTCATTCACTAAATATTTATTAAGAGCCTATATACTAGGTACTATTTTAGGGACATAATGATGAAGATTGACATTGTCCCTGTTCTCTCAGTTTTACAGCTTTTGGGGAAATATAAGCAAACAAATTTATAAAGGATGAGAGAGAAAAAGAGAAGTATGGGAAAATATGATATGAATTTAAAGAATACCTGTACTCGTGACATTTGCAAAGCTTCCCTAAAGAAATGGGTCAACCAGTGGAATGAAGTTTAATAAGTAAAAAATAAGCAATACTTATATTTAAATATGATGTAATAAAGGCATTTTATTTTGCTTTCTTCTTTGTAGTCAAATAAAAATATTGATATGAATATTAGCAAGAAGAAAACCAAATCAGCATTACCAAGGAAAGCAGGACCTAGTCACAACCCTAAACCTCTACCTATAAGAAATAGCTGTCAAATACTGTAAATGTTAGACCAAAGCAAGGGCATTCTCTGGTAGCAGATATAGATCTCTACAAATCTTAAACAGGTGCTGTTTTCTGGAGTAAGAGACATAAAGGGGCCAACCTAATCCCTTGTCTGGATCAATAGTGTCCTTGACAGGTCATAGATGAGTCACAAATTTGCAAATCAGCACAGAAATATTTTCTAGCTAGGGGGATTGGCAGAGACCTCACTGAGAGCCATACACATCTCTGCTTTCCCCAAAGAGTAAAACACTAATTGTAGAAAACTCAGCAAATATGTTGAAAAACAAAATGTTCTTAAACAAGCAGACAAGAAACATAAACATAGAAAATTACTAAGAAAGTGGAGAAAAAGTCCGAAAGATAAAATTAAACGAATAACAATTTATCTAAATTCTATGTAAAGAAAATCGATCATAAACTATAAGAAATGAATACTTGCCCAAGAAAATATGAATTTTCAAAATTGTTCACCAAAGCACTAGAACATTTACACTGACCCAGATGATTGGGAAAAAAAAAAAAAAAAGGAAAAATTATCAGAGATGCCAGCCACAAAATACCATTCCCAGAAGGATCCAGAGGGAATGTTAAATGTCCGTGAACAGGTTTTCCTAAATGGTTTTCAGTGTTTTCTACAACACAGATAAGAAAACACATCACAGCTTTTTTCCAAAAAATAAAATAACATAAAAGAAAAGAAATGCCATATATATATATATATATATATATATATATACATATATATATGTATATATATGTATATATATAACACTAATATGAACATCTAAGAAAGGTAGGTGTTTAAGAAAGGTAGAAAATTTAAACAAGAAAGAAAAAAATAACTGAAAATTCAATTATAAACATCTACACATCCCTAAGAAGGGAAATAAAATAAGTTTATTTCAATAGTTGCTGAAAATACATTTAAAAATTTTTAATATATTTATATACTTTATTAAGACCTCTAAATAAAGTACAAGTAGATAGGAATTCCTTAACATTGTGTAAGCACACATAAAATGATAATAGTAGGAATAGTTATAATGCTGAGTACTAATTTTACTAAGTGCTTGCTATTATGCCTGGCACTGCTTTATATGTTGTATATAAGCCTATGAAGTAGGTACGATGATTATCCCTGTTGTACAGATAATGCAGGCATGGCACAGAGATGTCACGTAACCTTTCCAAGACTGGTGATCTAATAACTGGTAAAGCTGGGTACAAACCAAAGTGGTCAGACTTCAGAACTGGTATATGTAACAGAGATCATCTTTTAAAGAGACTGGACACAGAGCACACCATGTATGGAGACCTACATAATGCACTCTTCGACTGTCTCCTGAGAAATACTGTGGAGAGAGAGAGAGGGAGGCAAGCTTGAATAAATGGAAAAACCTTTTGTTCTTGGATGAGAAGACTTCATGTTACACACGTACCCAAAACTTCTTATATAATATTTATTACAGTAATGTTTTCAATAACAATGGTTAGAAATATTCTAAGATTCCATCTGTGAATGAATGGTTAAATACAAGATATCTATACAGTGGGATAGTATGCCATTGATTAAAAATAATAATGATAAGGTTAACTGATAGGTACTGATGTGAAAAGATAACCAAAGTATATTTGGTAGGAAATTTGAAAAAAGGAAGGCACATATAGCAATACACATAGCAATCCTGTTTAATGTAGATAAAGGAGATTTATAGATGTATTTCACCACAGATATATATATACATCAGAAAATTTGTGAAGATATATAAGAGACCAGTAACATTGTTTAGTTCAGGAGAGTTTAGCTGGGGTTTGGTGGCACTCAGAGAAGAGAAAGATATTTAATTTTTAACAATGTTTCTGTGATTTTCAAACCATGTTAGCATATTCTCTTGTTAATTAAAAAATATATATGTATGTATGTATGTATATAATCTGAGCTATCTACCCTGATGAATCTGTGGTAGGAGTACAAAGAAGCGATGAAGAAAGTCTCTGGAATGGCTCTGAAATGAAGGATTTTCAAGTAAAACATAGGAAATAAAAAAGATTGAGAAAGACACTAATGGAAGTTTTCTCAATTGACCAGCATTTGCCCCTTCACTATAGCTATGGTAGTTCTGTAGCCCCAGAGGATTCTTAATCTGTTTCTAAAAGAGAGGGAACAACATTTGAATGATGTACCACTAGTATTAGAAACTTACTTTCATGACTGGCAAAGATAATTTCAGTGTAAGAAAACTAGCTTCTGAGGGATTCAAAAGTTGAGGAAATCTATTGAATATTTTTTCTATGACTGCCAAAAATGAATTTGTCTTTCAGAGCTGTGATCTTATGCAGACTACTCTAAACCTAGCATAGAGGTCACACAGAGTAAAACTTCATTAATTTGGACTTGGTGTGATATGTACAGTATATTATTCTATTCAAGAAGTCCTAATTTTACAATGGTATCAAACACATACCAACTGATAGTAGGTTAGTAAAATGTTGCCAATTAGAAATGGTAGCAAATGCATTTGTCTGTTCTCTTTTTGCATTTGGTAGAGCCTCCTTAAATATGGTTCTATTATAATAAATTTTCAAAATGAAACTTCTAATACCTAGGAGTCTTCTGAATTATCACATATTTAGTGTTGTTCTATTGTTATAGATTTTTCCTTATATGGAAAAATTCTGATGATTGTTAACTTATGCTTGCTGTATACATTACTTTTCATACAAACCTTTTTCATAAATAATCACGATTCGTTCTCCAAGTATGAGAACGAATTCATTTTGTAATTATTGTGTATTTCTTATATTAAAAGGGAAACTCAAAAACTATAAAAAATTTTAATAGATTTCAAAATTGAGTCTGTGCTAATAATTGAATCTTGCAGAAAATATACTTTAATTTCCCAATACTGAGAAGATAACTCTATAATTCAGTGTTTCACATTTCCTCCTTAGTTAGTCCAGTCCAGTGAGCTTGACAAAATCTAGGACCTCTAGGTTTTCGAAACATTGGTGATCACTGCAGTTGTGTAAATGTAGATGTAGAAAGTGGAGAAAAGTAAGAATGTATTTTGACAGCATAATATAGTCTTGAAGATATTTTTTCTGAATAAGTTCCAAAAATTGCCCAGAGGTATTTTTGTCATTTGCCTCTTTCTTCTAGAAGTTGGTGCTGAAAAAGCAAAATAAAAATAGCAATCGCAACTCCTAACAATTGAGTATTCTGAGAGACTAAGTTTTTATTAATTGTGGTTTTATAGTAGTTGGGGCTGGTTTGTTTAAAAAGAAATACATAGATGCTTCCCTTGGTTATTTGTTTGCTTGGTGTACCCCTTTTGCAAAGCTCTTTTTATACTGTTTACTGCAAAGAAGAAATATCAGTCCAGTCTCTAAATTCTAAGTCCATGAATTTTGATAAATGGTTTTCTAATATTTTTTTTTTGTTAAAGTGAACTTAGATTTCAAGCATATTAAGTCGCTAGGATCTCTTTAAAACTGTATTTTTAGATTGCTTATTCCTATTTTGTCAGTATAAGAATGATAGAATATGTGTTTTTTCGTGTGCCACACACTCTACTATGGACCCCCAAAACTAGCTTCTTTATTTTTTAAAAAATATTATGAAGGGATTAATAATGAATATATTTCCTGGATATTCCTCAGAATCAGGTTGTAGAACTCTAATACTGACTCATCTAATATGGCACCAGGAGCCAGTAATGTGACAGCACATTAGAGCCAGATGATTAAAGGACAATAAGTGATTTTATTTATACGTAACCTCTGCAAATATTTTAAAACATTTGTCCATTTACTCATTCATTCATTAAATTCAACAAATTTTACTACATGCCTAATCTAAGCCAGGCAGTAAGTTAAGTGCTGGTTACATAGTGATGAGAAAATAGGCCTATGTTTCTGCCCTGTTGGAGCTTAGAATTCACAGAGGGAAGTAGATATTACAAAATAAAAATCAACACCTACTTCATTATACATTATACATTGTACATACTTCTTTTTTTAAGTATATACTTCTTTTTTTAACTGCTTATTTTTCACTTAATAAATCATGAAATCATTATTTTCAAAAGTCAGATCATTCTAGCCCTCTGCCCAGAACTCTCCAGTGACTTCTTATTTGATTTAGAGTAAGCATTTAATGCTGATGGTTGCTCTGTGACTCTGATTATAACCTTCTTCCTCACCCACTCACACTGGCTTCCTTGCCACCTCTCAACCACATCAAGCCAGTTTCCACGTAAGGTGTTCTGTTTCCTATTCATTCATCCCAGGGTCCTCTACCTCCAAATGCCTTAGGGTCTAACCTGTTACTTTGAGCTCTCAGAGGTCATCGTTGAACACCCATCTGAATAACCCTGTCCTCCAGTGCATTCTGTAATTTACTTATTTGTAACTTTTAATATATGCAGCATGTTATATCATGTTAGGTTATTGTAGGACTTTGACTTCTAGAAGGCTAGCTCCATGAAACTAGAGATACTGTTCTCTTCACTGTCCTATCTCCAATATCAACAACACTGTCTGGCACTTAATAAGCACTGAATGAGCATTTGTGGAATGAATGAATAAATACATAAAGGATAGATGAATAAACAATTTTCCAGTCACTGAAGGTTTTATTTGCAGCATTAGAATATGTAATGATATAAATATATCATAATTTATTTAATGAATCTTCTGTTTTTATCCATTAAGCTAAATTAATTTTATAAACAATGCTGCCAGGAACTGTATTGTAGTTAAATCACCCGCTATTATTTCCTTAGGAAAAATTCCAGAAAGTGGGATTTTTCAAAGATACTACTCAGTCAGTATTAGATAATGAGAAAATACCTGTTATTCCTAAGGAATGTCTGTGTCTGAAATAAACTGAAGTTCATTGAAGGGTTAGCTGCTAGGCTCTCTGTTCAACAGCAAACTTCAACTCAAATTATTCTGGGAGCATTTCCATGCCTCTAGTCATGATTTTGGTTGAATTCAATTTTTTAGTTTTCTCCAGTAACGATTTTGAACCACAGTTTGTCTAGGTAGGAAACACAAATGTGAGTTTTAATGTGTATAATATATATGCCTCTGAAATTTTTTTAAATCTCACTTCTAAAAATCCAATAACTTTATTTTAAGAATCAGAATAGGAAGCATAAATAAGGACACATATAGTGATCCATCCACAACTATTTGACTGGGAAGTAGATTAAAATCTTAAATTATTGCTGAAGTTATCTAAGTTAAAAAAGACTCAAATAGAAGAGCTGAAACCAATCAAAGTTTCTCCTGTCAGCTGCACTATTTCCTATGGAGATAATCTATGCAAGTAGTATTTATCATTTAAACAGTCCTGGATCAAAGACCCTTGATGATGTTATATTACCAAAAGAAAGAACTTCTAACTGACAGTTTATTCAGCATGAGAAGGAAAGAATGAAGGAGGCTATTTGCATTTAGCTCACATTTTAAAATAAAGAGAAAGTAAAGAGAACAGTTTCCAAATTTGACATCAACTCCCCCCCTCCACCACCATTTTTTTTCATTGAAGCTCTGTTTTAGTTTAGAAAGAAATTCTAAATTGACATTTAAATGGTGGCAGGGCAATTCTCCTCTGCCTTGCGAAACGGTCTCTGGAAATGTACAATTACGCTGTCATCTTTAGCACTCCACATTGGACAGAGTTTAATTATTAATGTGTTTCCCTCAGAGAATGACTTGATCATGTCACAACTCTAGACAAATACAGCTAATGCAAAATCATAAAATATTCACTTGAATACTGCTGAACTGACAGGAAATTAATTCTATGAACACTTTTGATATTACCAGAAAATTAGTTTCAAATGCATAAGACTGAAATAAATGTGTTCATAATTTGCTCAAGGGTAATGCTCATCTTGCAATCAGTTGGTGTCTTTTTATAAATGTTACAAGTATTCAACATGGCTTTATGATAAAGAGGACAGCTAATATAATGTATTATTTGTAGACAGTGTTTTACTTGTAAACAGCAGGGAGTGAAGAATTGCTCTCTCAGAAATATTTAAACTCCAGTAATATTCTGCTATTTATCATTTTGTAGAACTGAAGAATGCCATCAAAAAAAATTTTTTTTTTCAGAGACTGAGAAGTTTAAGGAATGGTAATGGGATTCCAAACTTTTCACTTCAGATCACTCTTCCAAGTTTTAGAAAATATCTGGAAGTGATTGAACATGATTAGTATCTTAAGGCTACTCAATGTCCAGCATTGGATAAATTAGAGATTTTATGTTTTTTTGACAGTAAAAAGTACCCCTCAAATATACTTACTGCCTCCTCTGTGTTTGTCCACAATTTGCACAAATTTTAACATATTATTTCATAATTATTTGTGTTCATATTTTTATACTTGCCAACTAAAAGCCTAGCCAAGTTGATGGTGCAAAATCTATATGCATAAGTTGTATATAATTGAATGAATGGAAAATGGATAAATGAGAAGAATCCGTTAAAAATATCAATAAAGAAATACAATTAGTCAACCTATAGTAAGTCAATTTTTGCAACCAAAAGTAATCTTTAAAACATATATTTAACTATATCTCAGAAGAGCTTCCTTAGATATCAGTGATTTCTGCTTTTCTGGGAACTCCTTCTGGCATATAAAATTAAGTTTTGGTAGTCAGAATTTGCTATCTGTAGCTAATTGATGCAAGTTAAGTTTATGAGACATTTTCTCCTTGGAATTTGAAATTTTAAGCATTGCTAGAGGCAAGTCATATTCGACTGAATTCTAGTGAGAAAGCTTGCCAACATGTGATGAAGATCATACTTTCTGTCGTAATTCTAGCTTCTCTGTTTCCTTCTAAGCAAGGCCCCTTTTAGCTTAAGCTAGCCATAGTCAGCTGTTTCTATTGCTAGAAACCCAGAGAATCTTGGTTCACATGATGTATGATAAAACTTATTTTGATAATGTCCCACTGTACTAATTTTGTGGGATTTTAAACAAAAGTATTATCTATCTTTCCGTGGGTAGGGTTTTCAGATCTTTCATGATCCTTTTCATATACTTATACATTTTATGTAATGTGAGAAAAGAATTACTGTAATTGTTGGATATTCATTTTATACCATCTGTAAGGATGCCATAATAAAATATTAAAAGAAGCATGGTTATTAATGAATCATACCAGTGAATTTTAGTTTAATAGTTTAACTTATTTTAAAAATTGCAGGAAATGAGGTTGTTCATTATGCCATAAAGCCACTTCTTGTAATGACAAATTGAATGGGGGTCTGAGTTAAATATGACTGTATAAATGCAAAAAAGACAAAAAAAACCCTGAATTGAATATATTCATAGAAAGTGAAATATAGCAAATTAATTGCACAATGAAAATCTCAAAAACAGTGGCTGGTGGTTTTTAAACTCAGTGTTTTAACATTATTCTTATATAGGTGAGTTAAAATGCATACTAAACTTTATGCCCCCCTTTTATTCAGGAGTGATTATCCATTCAATAAATAGGAACTATTATGTTTACTCATTCATTTTGTAAACTCTGTGCAAAGCATCATGCTAGGTGCTACAAAGAATCCAATGATGAGGGAGAAAATTTACTTGTCATCAAGTAGTTTTTAAACTATCACACATAAGAAAAGTAACAAAAAATTGCCATAGAGGTGAAAATATGACTGATGGCTAAGAGAAATATACATTTAAAATAATATGAAATTTAGATGAACGAAAAGGGAAATCAGTAAATAAGACATTTATGAGAGAATAGTTAGTAAGAATTAATGCTGAAGTATAGAGCATATTCAAAGACCAGCACCCAGTGAGGGTAACTGGAGTCTGGCTGAGAAGGAGCTTATGCCCCTCAACCAATAATCACATCTTCTTACATTTCCAAATAAATGTACTATCTTCATGTTATGGTAAAACTAATGGGGGTGTTTTCACTCCCTGTATATATTTCCCCTCTGCCCATTATCTCTTAAAACCACTCCAACCAGATTTTAGCTTATCTTTTTACCAGGTCACCAATAACATCCACATTGTTAAATCCAATAAGCAAACGTTTGTCCAAAATTAGCTATCAGCAACATTTTAACGTGTGATCATTCTCTTTCTAGAAACTTTCTTCATCTGGCTTCCAGATAACCCCACATCCTTGGTTTTTTTTCCTCCACTATCAATGCCCACTTTTTTTTTCATGCTGCTGCTGCTGCTGCTAATTATAATTCTCTCCAATCTCTTAATATTGAGATCTTCCAGGGCTTAGTCTATGGGCGGCTTCTCCTTTTGTCTATTTCCTCTTTGTGACTTAATCTAGTTTCATGGATTAAAACACCAAATATACAGAATTTATACCAGATTAAGAATCCTTAATTCTAGACTCACTTTCGCAGCTGCCCTCTCAATATCTCCATTTTAGTTACCTGTAAGACATTTCAAAGCAGCATGTTTGGTTTATTTCCCAGTCCAAACCATCTTTACTCAGAGCCTTCCCTGTCTCAGTGAAAGGCAACTCCCATTCTTGTAGTTACTCATATGGAAACTCATGAAGCCAATTTTAATTACTTTGTTTCTCTCACTTTTTCCCAGATCCTGTTGATGCTAACTACAAAATATATCCAGAATCTGATCATTTCTTTATCACTATCATGGCCACCACCCCGATCAAACTCTATAGTCTCTTATTTAAACGTATTTCTTGTTTCCATCCTTGCTGTCCTTCAATCTACTGTCAGTACCACGGTCAAATTGATCCTGTTAAAAAATATAAACCAGATTCTATTTCTCTTCTGTTAAAAAATTGTGTAATAAATCCATATTTCTTTCAGAGTTAAAACCAAAGTTCTTAAAATGGCTCACTGTTTCTCTCCCTGAAATACTCTTTTCCTATATATCTCCAGATATACTTTTTATGATGGTTAGCTTTATGTGTCAAACTGGCTGGGCTATAGTAACCAGTTACACAATCAAATGTTAATCTGAGTGTTTCTGTGAAGGCATTTTGTAGATGCATTTAACTTATAAAGTCAGTTGACTTTAAGTAAAGGAGACTATCCTTGAATAATCTGAGTGTGCCTGATCCAATCAGTTGAAAGGCCTTAAGAATAGAGTTGAGGTTTCCCTAAAGAAAAAATTCTGCCTGTGGACTGGGGCATCAGCTCTTGCCTGAGTCTATAAGCCAGTTCCTTGCCAATAAAGCTCTGTCTCTGTCTCCCTCTTTATATATGAGCATCACTGCCAAGAATAATAAGAATCTAACATATTTATATAATATATTAAATAATAGGTTAAATAATATTGAATACAAATATTAAATATAAATATTTAGAATATTATAAAATTGAGATAAAGGAAAAGGGAAATCAGAAAATAAGGATATTTATGAGAGAATAGTCAGTAAGAATTCATGCTGTAGTATAGAGCATATTTAAAGACAAGCATCCAGTGAGGATAACATGAGTCTGGCTGAGAAGGAACGTATGCCCCTGAATCAAGAATCAAATATTCATACATTTCCAAATAAATGGACTATCTTCATGTTACAGTATAACTAATAGGGTTGTTCCCACTACATATACACTATATATACACATATACACATACATACATATATAACCATATATGTAGTAGTGGTGTTCTATGAAATCACCAGGAACACTGAATCAACAAATAATGGACCATTACTCAGAGGAGAAATACAGGGTTAAGATGCAGTCACAACATTTTCATCAACCGATGAACATATAACCTTATTTTATGTGTTTTTGTTTAAAGACACTTCATTTAATATGCAGTTGATTCATAACATTGAATTCACAGCCAACAGCACTATAACTCATGCCTGAACAAAGCTTGTCTAACACGTGTATTTTATCAATAAAGCACGTCACAGAACATCTGTAGTAGGGAAAACTAGATACCACCTTGATATTATGCTTCAGGGCATAATAGGGCATTTTAAATAGTGAAATCATTGAAAAAAACAAAAAAGCAAAAACAAGGAGGAAAAAGTGCTGAATAGACCACAAAAAGTAGACTTGTTACAGTATGAGAGCTAAAACAAGAAGGCATGATGTTGCCTTGTTTACCCTCAGCTAGAAACATGTATGTTGGGTGACTCAAATTTTTTGCTGCTCTGTGCATGTTTGTGAATGACCACAAAAGTGCCGAGGTTATGTCGTGCTTGGGTGGCTTAGTTATTTGACTCAGGTCATGATCTCACGGTTCATGAGTTCAAGCCCCATGTCAGGCTCTGTGGTGACGGCTCGGAGCCTGGAGACTGCTTCGGATTCTGTGTCTCCCTGTTGCTCTGCCCTTCCCCTGCTCAAGCTTTGCCTCTCTCTCTCTCTCTCTCTCAAAAATAAATAAACATCTTTTTAAAAGTGACATGGTTATTGATTTATATTGAATTGTGGGTTACAAATAAATTTTAGTAGATAAATTTGCAAATGTCCCATAAAGAGGATCATACATCCTCACACACATACATGTACACATCAAATATGCTACACATACACAGCTGTGAATAATGTTTACATACATTTAAATATACATCCATATTTGCTTTTATAGCACTTATCATGTTCTAACATTATATATTATGTTTATGTTGCATATTTGTTGGCTGTTTATTCTGCCTATTGTTTATTGTCTAACTCCCCAGATTCAGTGCAAACTTCACAAGAAAAGAATTTATGTCTATTTTGTTCACTGATATATTGCCATTTCTTAGAATGATATTTATAAGATAATAAATGCTAATAAATATTTTTTAGTGAATGGATGAGATGCTTGATAAAAACGTAGAATTTTATGATAATTTGCTTACTGTTCTCTTCAATGAACTTGAAACCAGATTGCTGCCTCTAAGTTTATTCTTCTTGGAAATTTTAGAATAGGAAGCATAAAGTCTTCCTAAATATATCCAGGGACTCTTTAACAAGTATATATTATTCTGTGGTAGCACAGATTTCAGAAACCAGCAAAACATCCAGGTGGGGCATTTAATAAACAAGTTTGCCATTAAGAGTGGAACTGAGAGATTAAATTAGAAATAAAAACTTTGAAGAGTTATATGTGAAAATGATTGGTAAAACTGGGCAAGTATGTAAGTTCTCTGAAGAATAATATATAGACAATTCAGTAAAAGCAGAAAAAAAGAAGAGACTAGAGAAATTCTAAGATCAAATAAGAACAGGAAGAGGAAAAAATGAGGTAATTAAAGATCGAGTGAAGAAAACACTGTATCTACCTACCTACCTATTTATTGGTCTATCTAATATCTGCATGCCAATAGGGAAGAGAAATTAATTTCTGTTCATTAGAGTGTTTAACCCTGGTAGTGGGGAAAATGTTTCTTCCTCAAAAACATCCATTAAAACAATGATCACTTTTGGTGGTCTCACATAACTGGTACATGGGTTGGAAATGAAGGGGGTCCCTAACAAAGACTGGTTTTCCTTAGGTGACTATTTTGATTTTAGGGTAGTAGGACAGGGTGGAGACTAGTGCAGAAGCTAAAACCTCACTGAGGGGGTAGATGAGGAATAGTCTGCATCAAACACCCAACTGGTCTACTTTTTTGACGTTTGCTAGCTTTTGACCTTCTTAAGCAGGGAGGCAAATGAAGTGGAAAGTTAAAGGGCAGACTTCTTACTATATTTTCATTAAAATTAAAAATATACATATATTTTTACCAAATTTTTAACACTGGGACTCAGTCCTGAACCAAACCTATTCCTGATTTTACAGAGATGATCATTCCCTCATACTATTTTATACGGAGAGGAAGTGGGAGAATATTTACAAGTGGAAAATATTATCTGGACTTATGCAGGGCTTTTACAATGAAGTCTGGCTTAAAATTAAATATATATATATGTATATATATATACATACACATATGTGTATATATGTGTATATATATATATATATATACATATATATAAATGTATATAATATATATAATTATATATATTATATATTATATACATATTATATATATAAATATATATATTTATCCAAAGATGCAAGGAATTGCAACTAATATTTAAAAGGACCAATAAACAAAGTAGAGCCTAACATGAGCCAAGCATGAGTTAGCAGCAATAAGTAAAATATTATCATCAATATGTTAAAGATAGGAAAAGATGGACAAAATGGATGAATATATGGGGAATTTCAACATAATGAAATCTACAAAAAATCAAATTGACATTCTAGAATTAAAGTGTTTAGTATCTGAATTTAAGAACTCATTGGACAGGGGGCACCTGGCTGACTCAGTCAGTTTAGCCTCCAGCTTTGGCTCAGGTTATGATCTTGCAGTTTGTGAGTTCAAGCCCCACATTGGGCTCGCTACTGTCATTGCAGAACCAGCTTCAAATGCTCTGTCTCTCTCTGTCTCTGCCCCCATCCCACTTGCACTCTGTTAAAAATAAATCAAGCATTAAGGAAAGAAAAACTCATTGAACAGTTTCAAATTTTATATCAACCGATATAAAAAAAAAGATTAGTGAACTAAAAGATCAATAGAAAATATTTAAAGTGAATTACAAAATGGACAAGGAAAAGAATGAAAACGGAAAACTTAGAGTGTAAAAATGTATAAGTCAGAGAAAAATTCATTTTTCTAGGTACCTTACTAAAACAAAATGTAGTGTCTTGAAACACTGGTCATTTGTAATTTCTTTACAATTCTGTAGGTTGACTTTTCACAATTTTGTGGGTTAACTGAATGGTTCCCTGGATCTGGAAAGGCTTAAATGATCTGTCTTGGGCTAAAGTTCCTGCATCTGGAGTTACCTGGTGGCTCAGCAAGTAGCTAGATAATACAGCATGGTTTTCATGTCTAGATTTTGGCAGGCTGTAGGATGCTGGATAGCTGATTGTTGACTTGAGCATCCCATTCTCCTCTTCTTGACTTTTCTTTCTCTAGAAGGTTAACTCAGATTAATTCACATGGTGGTTTCAAGTTTCTAAGTATGTGAGAGAGGATAAGCTACAATGCCCAACTAATTTTTAAGCATTTGTTTTTACCATAATTGCCCAGTGCCCAAAACCATTCAAATAGCCACGACAGGATTTAAGGAGTAGAGAAATAGGCTCAAACTCTTGATGGGAAGAACAACAAATTCCCTTTGAAGAAGGGAATGCCTACATGGATGTGAGAGACAGAGAGAGGAGAGAGAGAGAGAGAGAGAGAGAGAGAGAGAGAGAAGAGAAGAGAAGAGAAGAGAAGAGAAGAGAAGAGAAGAGAAGAGAAGAGAAGAGAAGAGGAGAGGAGAGGAGAGGTCATTGTTTTCATTTACCATGACTTGAAACTGAAATCTCAGAAGGACAGGTGGGTTGGATCAAATGCAATATTTAAAGACTTAGTATCTGAGAATTTTCCAAAACTGTTAGGATTAGATGTCAAACCTCAGATTTTAAAAGACCAGAAAACCTCAAAGCTGGATAAACTTTAAAAGTTAATTAAAGAAACCAAAACAAACATCCAAGTGCACATTAAAATGTTGAAAAATAAAGACAAAAAAGATAATCTTAAAAGCAGCCATAGAGGTGAGAATGGTTTCCTCCAAAGAAACAATACTAAAATATTGGCTAGCTTTGGAACAAATATGGTGAAAGCCAGAAAATAATTCATTAGTATATTTATAGCATTGAAAATAAGGATCTTTCCGAAGTAGAATAAATAACTTGGATTAAGGATGTGGAGTAAGTAGAACACTTGCATAATTGGTTGCGGGGGGGGGGGGGGGGGAGCATATTGGTAAAACTTTGGAAAGGCATTTGGCAATATCTTCAAAAACTGACATGTAACTTTTATGTGACCCAGCAATTTCACTCCTAATTATAATACCCCTCCAAAAATGAGGGCATATGACCCCTAAAATAAATGTACATATATAGAATATTTATAGCAGCTTTCTTCATAGTAGTTGCATGGTGTGCATCAAAAGTAGAATGTATGTATCAAAAGTAGAATGGTTAAATACATTCTTATTTTTATACAATGGGGACTAGTGTTGAGTTTTTAATATTCATATTTACTAATTTTATCCTGAATGCCCACAGAGATTATCTGAACTATACATGAAATATCATTATTTACTTAAAAAGCAAATAACAGCTCTGTGGTTTCTCATATCCCCTTTCTTACTCCTGAGGTAGTGTAATGAAAGCCAGGTCAAATGTCACACAGAAAAAACTTTGAAGTCTGTATTATAAACAAGAGATGGAAAAAAATTGATTTTCTCTGCTTATATACACGAGAAAATTGGAGATGACTCTCTCTCTTCTCTTAAAGGAGGGAGAAAAACCTTTGCTCTTTCCAGAAGAGATGGAAAGGACTCTAAGTTCTCACTACAACCTTTTGGAATATAAATAAAATCTCTCCAAGGGCTAGAGAGTCCCTAATGTCTTCAGATTTTACAACCTAGAGACGTCTCCAAAGTCTTGGACTTCTTTTTCTCTTGAGTAAACACATGCCTCTGAAGTTAGATAAATCTCTCTGGAATTTTCTCTCTCTATATATAATTGCAAATTTAATTCCCAGGGCCTTCTCCCAGCTCAGGATTACAAGTTTCCTATAAAATTTATTCAGAAAGCTCCTACTCTATAGAAACACAAACATATTTTCTCTACACTTCAATATAACACAGCAATATGAAAAAATAAACTACTTCTCAACTCAGCAACACGCACAAATCTCACAGATCTATGATGAGTAAAGAAACCAGAGAAAAAAGAGCCAAGCACTTTATGATTCTGTTTGTATGAAATTCAAGAATTGGCAAAACTAATCTATCCTGATAAAAATGGTCCTCTCAATATTTTCTGCCCTCCAGCTTTAGAAGGTGTGCTGCTAAGACTTCTGGCTTTCACACATTACTTAAATAGATTATTGATCATCCTCAGCCTTGAATTGTTCTTCTCCCCCCACGATGTATCAATAGCACTTAGACACAGACATTCAATTTTATACTTCTTAAAATTACTATTTCCTCTCTACTTTTCAAATGGCTGAGATGAAATATCAGCCAACATATTCTCTTGCACTAGTATCCTTTTCCAGTTTATGACCAGGATAAATTCTAACAGTCGCTCTATTACAGCATTGACAAAAGCTACTCTAGTTCTGTTCTTCAAACTGCTTAATTACATCTGTCATTCTTGGGTTTTTAGGAAGTTCTTGGAATTGGTCAATTACATGTTTGTTACTTTTTGAAAAAATGTTTTTGAGAAAAAGAAGACATAACGTGGTAATGTGATTGAAAGGTTTTTGTTTCCTTTTTAGTTGTTTTTGAGGAACAGAATCCAATTTTCAACATGTAAACTCATCATTATATAATGTGTATGAGTTCATGAGTTTAAATTTTTTAATTACAATTTTGCACAGCACAAGCTTTCTGTTTCAAAAGAATGTTTTATTGTATTTGTGAGACATTCCTTTGTTTTGATGTTATCAAGAAATCAAATTTCTCTGCTGTCCCAGTTGCAGTATAGTAAACTACTCTGTCTTGGTGATGACTTTTCCTCTCTCCTAACTGATTACAAGCCAAATTATAAAATGCTTGAAGCATTGAGGCTTAAGCCAATTTTTAACTTTAAAGCATGAGAAGCCTGTGGTAAGGATTTAATGAATTTCTTTTTTTTTCCCCTTTGTATTTATACTAGTAGTTGAAGCCCGTGGCAGTTCCTGTTTGCTGGATGAGTTTAAAACCAGACCTGGTATTACAATACAACATTTATAATTGAGGTTCATTTATGAATCTCAGGTATTGCTATGGACTTTCTTATTGTCAAAACCAAATTAAAAAGAAAAACAAAAAGTATAATACTCTTGTAAATGTGAAAAAAATGATTCTAATTATTTCACTAATAAAAAATTAAGAGACGCAACATATAACTATAAAAGTATATTAATGCTTTTGTATTTTTTCTTTATATATAATCAAAATTGCAGTCATTAAGCAGAAGATAGCATCATCACATGGTTTTATTTTATTTTTATTTTATTTTATTTTATTTTATTTTATTTTATTTTATTTTATTTTATTT